>NW_020885209.1:24738-27921 GCF_003945725.1 Corapipo altera
CACGATCCAGGAAATTTGTGGGAGCAAAACCAGCTTGTAGAGTTTAACAAGAACAAAATTATTGACCCTGGGCCTCTCTTCGACCCCACATAAGGAGGTTTCCCTGGATCCTGGAGGGAGTTTCAGCCATGAAACAGGGACTTGAAGACACCTGGAAGGGAAGAAATGCACAGAAGGACCAGGAGGACTAATGGACATGGGATAAATTCTTTTGGAGAAATCACAGAAGGACCAGGAGAACTGACAAACATTGGATAAATCCTCCCATTTTCCAGGCCTCAGTTTCCCACAGTGTAAACAGGGAATGATGAAATCATCTGGAAACACTTTGGAGACACAGAGATGAAAGGAAAAAAAACAACAAAAAAAAAAAATAGGTGTTGCCTGTTGCTAATTTTATTCCAGGAGTTTGTCTGCTCAGGAGCACGAGCGGAGAGAGATCCGAGGGCTCCGGGCCAGGAAAATCCTTCCAGTAACACACAAATAAAACTTGGGAAGTGCCCAGGAGGAAAGAACAGGCTCCTGGATTCCAGCCAAGTGTGCTGTAAAAAGGGAGGAAGGCAGAGGGACAGGTGAGGAGGGAGAGGGGGGAGGAAAGTGGGAAAACACCCGGAGCCGCCCAGGGATGGGAGAAGGGAGAGGAGGAATAAAGGTGGGAGAACATCCGGGGGGGAATGGGGGTCTGCTCCCAGGGAACAAGGGACAGGACAAGAGGGAACGGCCTCAAACCGTGCCAGAGGAGGTTTAGGTGGGATATCAGGGAAAATTCCTTCCTGGAAAGGGTTGGAAAGTGTTGGGAGAGGCTGCCCAGGGCAGGGGTGGATCCCCATTCCTGCAGGGATTTCAAATCCATGGGGATGTGGCACTTGGGGACATCGTCAGTGGTGGCCTTGGAAGTGCTGGGAATGGTTGGACAGGATCATCTTAAAGGGTTTTTCCAACCTTGAGGATTCTGGGATTCTAAGGACCTTCAGTCATGGAATGGTTTGGGTGGGAAGGGACCTTAAATCCCATCCAGTCCCACCCCTTTCCATGGACAGGGACACCTTCCATTATCCCAGGTTGCTCCAACCTGGCCTTGGACACTTCCAGGGATCCAAGGGCAGCCACAGCTTCTCTGGGAATTCCATCCCAGTCCCTGCCCACCCTCAAAGAGACAACTTTTTCTTAATATCTGCCCTTTTTCCAGAGTCATTCCTGGTTTTCAGGCTCCCAGCTGCTATAGCTCCATAATTAAGATTAAATATCTTAATATTTATGAATAAAAATAGAAACTAAATAAAATTATAAAATAAATATAAATATAAATATAAATATAAATATAAATATAAATTAATATAAACCAGTATAATTAATAAAAATATTTATGAATCTAAAATTTAATACAAACACACAGTATTAACCTAAAACATAAGATATGAAGAATGAATATAAAAATAACATAAAATTAAATGATAAAATAATTTCATTAAATGTGGCATCTTTCAGTCTTTTTGGACCTTTTCTCCCCCTTTTTTTTATTTTTTAAACCTGATCAAAAATGTTTCTTCGAAAGCTCTGGTGGCGAATCGGAGACTTCCAAAAGTTCCATGGAAAGTTTGTTTGGTTTGCAATTGCCCAGATTTTTTTTTTATTTCTCCCTGAAAGAAATTCCAAACCTGAAGCCAGTTCCTGGAGCAGCTGACCCAGAGCAAAATGCTCGCTTGGATATTTTATTTTTTTAAAAGGAAAAAACCACCAACTGACCTTAAAAAATGTGGGTTTGAATGGCTGGAATTTGAATCGTGGCTTTGAGTGATGGAAGAATATTCCAGGAATGGGGGGGGGAGAGGGAAGAGAATTTTTCTGAACCTTTCCACCAAAAAAAAAGGGATGAAATAAAGCTAAAAAGGGATAAAATAAGGCCAAAATCCCATTATTATGGGGAGCACAGCAGTAAATTCCTTTCAATTCCCCATTTCCAAGGAATCGGGGCTTTTAAAAAAGGGGAATGAAGATGGATTGGGATCTTCCAGCTCTGAAGGAAAACGAGCAGGAGAACGGACTGGACAACTCCAGAGGTGATTCCCAACCCTAATTCTCCTCAGATTCCCAAGTCACAGCTGGTGGAACTCCGAAAATTCCCGCTGGGATAAAATGTGTGTGTGCCAGGAGAGGAGCTGGAGCTGCAGGAGGAGGCTCTTCCCTGATGGCCACGAAACCATCCCAAGCTTTGAGGGGACCTCCGGGAATCTCTGGATTTTTGGGAATTCCTCTTTCCAGCCAGACCTGTGCTCTCAGGAGGAGGCACAAAGAAGTTCTGGTTTGCTCCTGGTGGGAGGACAAATCCACTCAGGGGATGTTCTGACATCCAGGGGTTTATCTGTCCTGGCCAAGGAGCCAAATCCGAGCCTAAAATATCCCAAACTGGTGGGAAAACAGGAGCTCAAAATCCACCAGGACACGGAGGAACTCCCGAGGAGAACATTTAACACCATCAAAATTTATTTAGAAAAATATGCAGCAAATTTGGCCACCACCACTTTGTATTCCTTTGTATTCCTTCATATTCCTTTCTATTCCTTTGTATTCCTTTATATTAATTTATTTTCCTTTATGTGCCTTTCTATTGCTTTGTATTCCTTTTTATTCCACTATATTTTTTATTTTCCTTTATATTCCTTTATATTAATTTATTTTCCTTTATATTAACTTATTTTCCTTTATATTAATTTATATTCCTTTCTATTCCTCTGTATTCATTTCTATTCCTTTGTATTCATTCGTATTCCTTTATATTCTTTTATATTCCTCTATTGACCTTTATATTCCTTTATTTTCCTTTATATTCCTTTCTATTCCTTCACATTCCTCTGTATTCCTTTATTTTCTTTTATTTTCCTTTATATTCTTTTGTATCCCTTTCTATTCCTTTTTATTCCTTTATATTCTTTTGTATTCCTTTCTATCCCTTTATATTCCTTTATATTAATTTATATTCCTTTATATTAATTTATATTCCTTTATATTAATTTATTTTCCTTTATATTCTTTCATATTTCTTTATATTCCTTTATATTCCTTTATATTAATGTATATTCCTTTATATTCCTTCAAATTCCTTTATATTTTTTATATTCCTTTCTATCCCTTTATATTATATTCCTTTCTATTCCTTTGTATTCTTTTATATTCCTTCATATT
>NW_020885209.1:27931-30760 GCF_003945725.1 Corapipo altera
ATGTGGCCACTGCTGGCAGGCAAAAAATTAAAAAGTCAAATTTTTTTTAGAATTAAAAAAATAATTAAATTAATTATTATTAAAATAATAATAACATATAATACATATATAATATATATAATATTATTATTTTTAAAAAATCTACAGAGTGATTCCCAAGACCTGCTGTTGCTATCCATGAGCCACCACCGTTCCCATTGGAAGGAAAACATCGGGAATACTGCCAGGTCTTCATGTGGGACAGGAGAGGAGCTGTATTTGCTGGGAATTACAATGATCCAACCAAGGAATTTCAATTGAAATTCAGTTGAAAATTCCAGAGAAGCTGTGGCTGCCCCTGGAGCCCTGGAAGTGTCCAAGACCAGGTTGGATGTGGCCTGGAGTAACCTGGGACAGTGGGAGGTGTCCCTGTCCAGGGCAAGGGGTAGAAATGAATGGCCTTTAAAATCCCTTCCAATCCAAAGTATTCCAGGGTTCTGGACCCCCTCTGCTCTGGAGCCAGGCTGGGAGAGCTGGGAATGTCCAACTTGGAAGAGAAAAAGCTCCAGGGAGACCTGAGAGCCCCTCCTGCTCTGGAGCCAGGCTGGAGGAGCTGCCCCATCCCTGGAAGTGTCCAAGGTCAGGTTGGACGGGGCTTGGAGCAACCTGGGCTGGTGGAAGGTGTCCCTGCCCATGGAACTGGATCTTCAAGGTTCCTTCCAACCCAACCCATTCCAGGATTCTGGAGCCCCTCTGCTCTGGAGCCAGGCTGGGAGAGCTGGGGGGGTTCCCCTGGAGAAGAGAAGGTTCCAGGGAGAGCTGAGAGCCCCTGGCAGGGCCTGAAGGGGCTCCAGGAGAGCTGGAGAGGGACTGGGGACAAGGGAGGGAGGGACAGCACACAGGGAATGGCTTCCCAGTGCCAGAGGGCAGGAATAGATGGGATATTGGGAAGGAATTCCTTCCTGTGAGGGTGATGAGGCTCTGGAATAAATTTCCCAGAGAAGCTGTGGCTGCCCCTGGATCCCTGGAAGTGTCCAAGGCCAGGTTGGGGCACCCTGGGTTAGTGGGAGGTGTCTCTACCCGTGGCAAGGAGTGGAACTGGATGATCTTCAAGGTCCCATCCAATCAAACCATTCCATGGTTTTAAGCCACTCCACCTTTCCAGGGCCAGGTTTCCTCGCCTGAACCAAAAGCGATTAATTCTTAAGGAAACAACAACTTTCGGTTCGAAGTGGGAGCTCCAGCCCTGCAAGAAATTCAGTTCCGGGGAAAATTTCAACTTTTGCTCCCCCTCCACGTGTGAGATTGCCCAGAAATGTGCTCCACATGCAAATATTTAACTTTTTCGTGGGAAAAAAGGGAGCGGAAATATGTTGGCCGGGAGCTCCCTTGGAGGGAAAACCGCGTGTTTGGACATTTCTGAATCAGCCAGTTTTGTTTTGCTTCGTTGAACCGAACGGAGAGTTTGCACTTCAGCTTCATCCAGGGTGATCCAAGTGCTGCAAAACAGGCTCTGGGATGATTTTCCCTTCGGAGCCAAGGGACAGACAGGGGGTAAAAAAAAGTCCCAAAGCGAATCCGGCCCAGTTCAACCTCCAAGAGAACAAATTTGGGGGGTTGAGGTTGTTCAGCTGATTTTGGGAGCACAGGAGGGGTGGCAGGTGCTGAGGTTGGAAGGGGAGGTTTGTTCCTGTTCCACTGGAGTGGGAAAGAAGTTAAATTCAATCCAACTGAGTCATGGAATCACAGGATTGGGTTGAAAGGGCCATTAAGGTCCATCCAGTGCCATGCCCTGCCATGAGCAGGGACACCTCCCGCCAGCCCAGATGGCTCCAACCTGGCCTTGGACACTTCCAGGGATCCAGGGGCAGCCACAGTTTCTCTGGGAATTCCATTCCAGGGCCTCCTCACCCTCCCAGCCAGGAATTCCGTCCCAATATCCCATCTAACCCTCTGGCAGTGGGAAGCCATTCCCTGTGTCCTGTCCCTCCATGCCTTGTCCCCAGTCCCTCTCCAGCTCTCCTGGAGCCCCTTCAGGCCCTGCCAGGGGCTCTCAGCTCTCCCTGGAGCCTTCTCTTCTCCAGGGGACCCCCCCCAGCTCTCCCAGCCTGGCTCCAGAGCAGAGGGGCTCCACAATCCTGGAATGCTTTGAGTTGGAAGGGATTTTCAAGGCCATTCATTTCCACCCCCATGGGCAGGGACACCTCCCACTATCCCAGATTGCTCCAACCTGGCCTTGGACACTTCCAGGGATTGAGGAAATGTTTCCACAGTCAAAACCAGAAGGAAGGTGAGAAGGAACCACCAAAGGTGAATGATTTAGAGGAATGAGGTTACAAAAAGATCATTTATAAACCAGGGAGCACATTCCTGGTCCACGTGAAGACCGGGAACAGAAGGGAGAGCGTGGCAAGTGGGCACTGCAGCCCTTCCCAGCAAAATGATGGAATTCCAAGCATTAAGGCCTGGCTGCCATCAGATTTCCAGAGGGTGGGGCACCATGGCTGGATTTCAGTGTGGGATGTCCACAGACCAAACCCTGTCCTGAAGGGAAGGAGGATTCCCCTCCCCTGACTAGAGATTATCCCAAAAAGTGGATTGGTGGAGTCCCCATCCCTGGAAGTGCTCACAAAAAACTGTGGATGTGGCCCTTGAGGACATGGATTAGTGGTGTTGGATTGATATAAAACATTTGTCATGGTGTTAAAGTAAATTTTAGGGAGAAAAAGAGACAGAACCAGGACATGTCCGGATGGATTTAAGCCTCTACTTGGCCCTTCCCATTGATTCCCCTCCCCTGACTAGAGATTATCCCAAAAAGTGGATTGGTGGAGTCCCCAGAGATTATCC
>NW_020885209.1:30770-36567 GCF_003945725.1 Corapipo altera
GGTGGAGTCCCCAGAGATTATCCCAAAGTGGATTGGTGGAGTCCCCATCCCTGGAAGTGCTCACAAAAAACTGTGGATGTGGCCCTTGAGGACATGGATTAGTGGTGTTGGATTGATGGTTGGACTCGATGATCCCAAAGGCCTTTTCCAACCTCAGGGATTGCAGGATTCCATAAAGGATCATTCCCGCTGCATGGGAAGGTTGGACAGTCCTGCTCCTGGTCCTGATCTCCTGACAGAGACCACGGGGGGTGGAAATGTTCCTGGGGCATCTAAAAAACAAGGAACATAAAAGTGGGAGCTGGGAATTCTATTCTATTATAAAAATATTGTTTATTATATTATAAAAATATGATATATTGTTATAGATTGGAGATGTTATATTTCTATAAAATACCTGAAAAATATTATTTCTATATTTTATATACATCTATAATATATTTAATAATATATTTTTATATTTTATATATATTTATAGTTTATATTTATTTATATTTTCTATAAATTTATATATTTTTATAAATATATATTTTATATAATACATTAATATATATAAATATAAATAAATATATATTCTATAAATATATATATTTATAGAATATTTACTTATATATTTTTATAAATTATATTTTATATAATACATAAACATATATAAATATAAATAAATATATATTCTATAAACATATATATTTATATTTATATATTTATATATTTTTATGAAGACATATTTTATATAATACATATATAAATATAAATAAATGTATATTCTATTAATACATATATTTATATTTTATATATTCATTTATTTATATAAGGATATATTTTATATAATACATAAATATATAAATACATATAAATGTATATTCTATAAATATATATATTTATTTTCGTGTATAAATATAAAAATATTAATATATAAAATTTATTACAATATATTTATATAAAATATTGCATTAAAATATCAATATTTAAAATTAATGCAGCTCCCAAAAAGTGCTTTAGAGTTTCCCTCTCTGCAAACTTTACCGATTTCCCACAATTTCCCACACGGGCAGGTTCAAAAAGGTGAAATTTCTTTCTGGACTCCCCCCTAGGACACCAAAATACTCCTGAAAACCAACATATTCCTGGGCATTAAGGTGTGCCCTGGGTGAGAACTGGCACCATGTTGCCACTTAAAAAAGAAATAAATGATATAAAACTTTTGTCATGGTGTTAAAGTGAATTTTAGGGAGAAAAAGAGGCGGAACCAGGACACGTCTGGATGGATTTGAGCCTCTTCTTGGCCCTTCCCGTTGATGCTGAACCTGCCCTGAACATCTTTAAATCCCTGACCGTGAGTAGTTGCTCCTCATCCCTCACATCCCTTCCTCCAATCAAGCCTTAAACCCACGGTTTTACCAACTTTAAAAAGTTTTAAACCCGTTTTAAACCCCCAGAATTCCCAGTGTTGGCCGGGGCAACCGGTTTGTTTGTTGACGGAGCCCTTCTCCTTCCAGGAGTTGTTTGAAACGAGTCCCGTGGGTTCCATGAAACCCCCTGGAACATCGTGGGATGTTACTCAGCCCTCGGAGTCACCCAGTTTCCTGGAAATTCTCAGAGAAATCCCGGAAACCTGAGGGACAATGGGAGTAATTCTTGATTATTTTTTTTAATTATTATTATTGTTATTATCTTTTTGCATGGCAGCAAACAAGGGATCATAAATTCCACGAATGGGGAAGGGTGTTATGAGGAGTTTAGTCCCTGTGGGGGTATTCCAGGTCAAGCACCAGGTTGGTTAAGCCTGGCTTATTATTGTGATTCACATCAAAACATCCTCCCAACACAACCCCGAAGGCCACACCGAGGAAAGACGGTTTTGCCTCATTTTTGTTTATAACCACATTCCCACACGGAGAAATCCGGGAGAACCTGTGGAGTGCAGGTTGTCAACACCCATCCCTAAGTGCTGGTTCACTCCAGGAGCTGCCTCTGGATCAAGCAGGGAGGGATCAGGAGGCATTTGTGGCATCCTGATGGCACAATTTTGTTCAGGAAGAGACACTGGAATGGGTTGCCCCGGGAAGTCGTGGATCCCCCATTCCTGGAAGTGTCCAAGGCCAGGTTGGAGCAACCTCGGATAGTGGGAGGTGTCCGTGCCCATGGCAGGGGTGGAACAAAATGATCTTTCAGGTCCCTTCCCACCCAAACCATTCCATGATTCCATGATAAATAAGAGATACTGAGATGGACATTTGGAAGCTGGGATGAAAGGATGGAGATCCAGGTGCTTCATTTCCAGGGATCAGCCGGAGACCGGCCAGAGGGAAGGAAGCAGGACCAGAGGTCTGGAATTCCTGGTGTGTGGAGGGAGACCAAAAGAACAGGGGCTTTACCTTAAGAAAACTTGGGAAGGGGAGGTGATATCATCAAATCATGGAATCATTCAGATTGGAGAAGACCTCTAAGATCACCAGGTCCAACCATCAACCCACCAGCACTAACCCACAGCCCTGAGTGCCACATCCACAGGGATTTCGAACATTTCCAGGGATGAGGATTCTGCCACTGCCCTGGGCACCTGTGCCAGGGCTGGACAGCCCATTCCAAGGAGGAATTTTCCTCCTGATGTCCAATCCGAGCCTCCCCTGGCACAGCTTGAGGTCATTCCCTCTCCTCCTGTCCCTTGTTCCCTGGGAGCAGAGCCCGAATCCCACCTGGCTCCAACCTCCTTCCAGGGAATTTGAGGGACCCAGAAGGTCCCCCCTGAGCCTCCTTTTCTCCAGGCTGAGCCCCCCCCAGCTCCCTCAGCTGCTCCTGCTGCTCCAGCCCCTTCCCCAGCTCATATAACAGGAACTGTCTCCTAAAATGCTGTTACAGAGCAAAAAGAATCTTCCCTTCCCCAAATCCACAAGTATCAGACACCGGACTCGAGTTTCAGTTGCAGCAGGAATCTAAAATAAGCTGACAGGTCACAGGGCAGGGAAGCAGAGCTGCACAAAGTGGGATGGGAGATATTTCTGGAGGCCTTTCCTGCCAGAATCAGTTAAAAGCTGCCCAGGATGCTCCTGTCTCGGAGCAGGGACGTGTTCCAGGTGACCTCCTGAGATCTCTTGCAGGCCTGAGCTCCTGCTGCCTCCCGTTCCCACTGAGCCAGCTGGAATCTGGGATCCTGCTGAGTGCACCCAGCGTGATCCCGGGGCCTGGAGCGGGAGGCTCATCCCGGGCTCCCTCATGAGCTCATCCAGCCTGGCAGCACCTCGGTGTGGCTGCTCATCCACCACCACAACTGCAAAGAAACTCTTCCCAGAGCAGATTCCACAACTGGGATGGATGTGGGGACAGACTGGGAATGAGAGGCTGGAAAGCAGTGCTGGGAAAGGGCTCTGGAGGTCCAGTTGGCCCTGAGCCAGCAGTACCCTGGCAGCCAGGAGGGCCAACCTGTCCTGGGGGGCATCAGGGAGGGAATTGTCCCACTCTGCTCTGCCCTGGGGTGGCCTCTCCTGCAACATTGGGGCAGTTTGGGGGGACACAATGGGAGATATGGAGCTGTTGGAGTGTCCAAAGGAGGGCAGTGAAGGTGGGAAAGGGCCTTGATTGGAAGCCGTGGGAGGACACTGAGGGCTCTTGGTGTGTTCAGCTGGAGCAGAGGAGACTGAGGGGAGACCTCAATGGGGTCTTCAACATCCTCAGGAGGGGCAGGGACTGAGCTCTGCTCTGGGGGGACCAGGGACAGCACCCAGGGAACGGCTGGAGCTGTGCCAGGGCAGGCTCAGGTTGGATCTCAGGCAAAGGTTCTTCCCCCAGAGGCTGGTTGGGCACTGCCCAGGCTCCCCAGGGCAGTGGGCACAGCCCCAAGGCTGCCAGAGCTCCAGGAGGGTTTGGCTGATCCTCTGGGGCACAGGGGGGGGACTCTTGGGGCTGGGCCTGTGCAGGGCTGAGGGTTGGACTGGGTGGTCCTTGGGGGTCCCTTCCAGCTCAGGATGTTCTGGGATCTGTGAAATCCTGGCTGGGCTGAGCTGGGAGGAAGGAGACGCCTCCACTCGTGTGTTCATGGTCCTTTTATTTGGAGAAGGGGAGTGAGGTACTGACCAGCAAACCAGGTTGGAAAATCAGCTTAGCCAGGATGGTGGAGACATTCCTGGCCAGGACAAGGCAAGACTGGGATTGTCCTCCTCTTACATGTGCTCTTTGAGCTGTGCAGGACACATTTGGCTGATCCTCTGGGGCACAGGGTGTGACCCTTGGGGCTGGGCCTGTGCAGGGCTGAGGGTTGGACTGGGTGATCCCTGTGGGTCCCTTCCAGCTCAGCACATTCTGTGACTTTCTGAGCATCCCAGAATAATCAGGAGAGCCCAGCTGGATATCGTTGCCCAGGGAATGCCTGGACTGTGCCAGCCAGAGCCCTTCTTGCAATCAGGGACGTGGTTAATTGCTGGAAACATAAAGTAATGAAAGGAACATCAACTCCTTCATCCTACCCATGGAAAAACACTCAAATCTCTTTTATGTTTCCCTGGAAGCCCCTTCCAGGGATGTGGTGTTGAAGGACTTTCCTGGAGAACAGCTCTGAATCACCAGAGCTGAGGGCCTTGCTTCCACCAGGGAATTATTATCATTTCTGCCTCTAGAGCTGATCCGTGGCAAGAATTCCTTTTCTCGGGAATCCTGGTTGTTGTTAAACCCACACGGGGGGAAACCAAGAGGCCCAAAAAAGAGCTTTTCTGCCCCAAAAGCTCTGAGTCACCTCACACCATTCCCACTGACAGAAGCATTTTGTTGGATTCTCCGGAGATTCCCTGGCGTGGGAAATCTTTTGCTTCTTCACAGGGAAAAAGAATCTGCTGCTTCACCAAGGGCCAGCTGCCATTTAACCCCTGGAATTTGTTAATATTCCTGATCCTGCTGCCTACGGAAGCACATGTCCTGCTTTTCTATTCCAGCTTTTTGGGCCTCTTGGTTGCCCCACATGGGGAACTGTGGGTTCAACAACCACCAGGATTCCTGAGAAAAGGAATTCCTACCTTGGATCCACTCCAAAAATTATGATCATTCCATGGTGGAAGCGAAGCCTGAGCAGAAATCTCAGCCTTCATTGGGCAGAGATTTCCAAGTGGTTCCATTTTTTTTCCTAAAATGGATAATTTTTAAGGATAATTTCTTTGCTCTGCTTCCCCCCTGCTCTACTTCCCAGGTTTTATTTCAGGAAAAGCTCCCTAATTCACCTGTCCCTTGCTGTCCACAGGCAGAAAAACGGGAACACCACAAATATCAGTGGGGTGGCACGTGTGGAGTCAGGTATTTAGGGAAAAGCATCGGGATAAGGAATGTCTGGGCTCAGTCAACAAAGGCCAACAGAGACAGGACATCCATTGGGTCACCAGGTGAGTTGTCCTTGAGTCCTTTTCCCTATCCAAGATTCCTGTGGGAGGCAGAAAAGGAGCATCTGGGCTCCAACTTCTGCCAAGACACCCAAGAGTGAGGAATCAGAACCATCTCCAACCACAGAGAACAATTTGCCTCAGGCTGGAATGTTGTAGGACAAGAGGAAAACGGCCTCAGGTTGTGCAAGGAGAGGTTTAGGTTGGATACTGGGAACATTTCTTCATGGAAAAGGAGGTCAGGCACAGGAACAGGGTGCCCAGGGCAGTGGTGGAGTCCCCATCCCAGGAGGGATTTAAAAGACCTCTGGGGACAATCCAAGTGGTGGCCTTGGCAGTGCTGGGGGAATGGACTCCATGATCTTATGGGTCTTTTCCACCCTAAATGATTCCATGATTCCATTTAATGGGAGATCCCAGTTCTTGGGCCTGTT
>NW_020885210.1:0-36347 GCF_003945725.1 Corapipo altera
AGTGCATGTCTCACAGTAGTGAATAACCTGGGAGATAGTGTTCATGGTTAGATCCACCCCTCGGTCTCGTGCCCATCTATAGGTAGCATCTGTACCCTGATGGCCTGAGGCATCATGGGTCCATCGAACTAGGAACAACTCTCCCTTGTGCTGCCAGTCTAGATCTATCTGCAACACTTTGACTTGTGCAGCTCAGTCTGCCTGTTCGTTGTTGTTATGTTCCTCATTGGCTCGATTTTTGGGCGTGTGTGCATCTACATGGCAGACTCTCACAATCAGCTTCTCTACTCCGGTGGCAATGTCTTGCCACATTTCAGAAACCCAGATGAGTTTCCCTCTGTGTTTCCAATTGGCCTTCTTCCATCGGTCTAACCACTCCCACAGAGCATTGACTACCATCCACGAGTCAGTGTAGAGGTAAAACTTTGACCACTTCTCTCATCCAGCAATGTCCAATGCCAACTGAATGGCTTTGAGCTCTGCAAACTGATTTGATTCACCTTCTCCTTCAGTAGCTTCTGCAACTTGTCATGTGGGGTTCCATATGGCTGCTTTCCATTTTCGGTTCATCCCTAGAATGTGACGGGAACCATCAGTGAAAAGGGCATAGCGTGTTTCTTCTTCTGGTAGTTGATTGCATGGTGGAGCTTCCTCAGCCTGTACCACCGGTTCTCCTTCCTCTTCATCTGCTAGACCAAAGTTCTCACCTTCAGGCCAATTCGTGATGATTTCTAGAATCCCAGGGCAATTCGGATTTCCAATATGGATGTGCTGTGTGATCAGAGCAATCTACTTACTCCGTGCAGCATTGGTGGCATGATGTGTAGAGGGTGCCTTTCCCTTGAACATCCAGCTCAGCACTGGTAGTTGGGGTGCCAGGAGGAGTTGTTCTTCTGTGCCAATCACCTCTGAGGCAGCTTGTACTCCTTCATAAGCTGCTAAGATCTCCTTCTCTGTTGGAGTGTAGTTGGCTTCAGATCCTCTGTAGCTTCAGCTCCAGAATCCAAGTGGGCGGCCTCGGGTCTTGCCAGGCACCTTTTACCAGAGGCTCCAGGAAGGACCATTATCCCCAGCTGCAGAATAGAGTACATTATTCACATCTGGGCCTGTCCCAACTGACCCAAGGGCTACAGCGTGGGTGATCTCCTGCTTGATCTGTTCAAATGCTTGCTGCTATTCAGGGCCCCAGTGGAAATCATTCTTCTTATGGGTTACTAAGTAGAGAGTGCTTACAATCTTACTGTACTCCGGGATGTGCATCCTCCAGAAACCTATGGCACCCAGGAAGGTTTGCGTTTCCTTCTTGCTGGTCGGTGGAGTCATTGCTGTGATCTTGTCGATGGCTTCTGTCAGGATCTGACAACATCCATCTTGCCACTTCGCTCCCAGGAACTGGATCTCTCCGGCAGGTCCCTTGACCTTACTCCTTTTGATGGCAAAACCGGCTCTCAGGAGAATCTGGATCATTTTCTTTCCTGTTATAGGTTTGAAAAGCAATGTTGGAATTTTTTTCCCAATATAAATTACTGGACAGTGTGCACCTACAATGAAAGCACCACCCCCCCTTCCCCCCCAATCCATTTTTTCCAGAGCAGGGGGAGGCAGGAAGGGGGAAGGAGCGGGGTCAAATGCAGAGTGGCATGGGAGTGGGGGAGGCTTCTCTATAAAACCAGTCAGCGCCATGCCTCACCCTACCTTTTTGTCTGTAGGACTTGCTGTCTACCAACCGACAGAACGGCAGCCACCCTCAGTTTCGGCCCTGAGGAGTTTTTTTTATCTCCCCACCTGGCACCACTGTGGAGGAATGACTGGGAGAGGCCCCTGACCATCTTGGGGCGAGGTGTTCTACCCCGGGCCTTGGGGCTGCATTATCTGAGCATCTTCCCGCAGCGGCTGCCTGACCCGAGGACCGCACCATAGCCCTGGGACCAGCAGGAAAAAACCCTTTCATTGTTGGTTGCAGAACCACCATCACTCAAGTGGCTGTGAAGCAGTTGTTGAGCCGCCAGGGACAGCCCGATTTGCCACAGGGACACCCACATCTGGGGAATTAGGATTTTGTTTTTTGAAAGTTTTGGTTGCACCATTCTTTATTCGGGTTTGTTAATAAAGTGCTGTTATTTTTCTTTTCCACACCTTTCACCTGAAGTCCCTTAATTTCAAAGTTGTAATAATGTAGAGGGAGGAGGTTGACTCTTCTTTTCTGGCCCACCCTCCTTAACCGACATTTGTGTCTTGCTAAATTGAGACATTTCCTTTCTCAGAAACCTCCTCTGCTGTGTCCCCCCATACGATGATGTCATCAATGTACTGTAGATGTTCTGGAGCCTCACCCTTCTCTAGGGCAGGTTGGATCAGTCTGTGGCAGATGATGGGACTATGTTTCCACCCCTGGGGCATTCAGTTCCAGGTGTACTGCATGTTCCTCCAGGTGAAAGCGAACTGCGGCCTACACTCTGCTGCTAAGGGAATGAAGAAGAACACATTTGCAACGTCAATAGTGGCGTACCACCTCGCTGCCTTGGACTCCAGCTCGTACTGGAGCTCCAACATGTCTGGTACAGTAGCACTCAGCGATGGGGTAATTTCATTCAGACTGCGATAGTCCACAGTCAATCTCCATCCTCCATCAGACTTATGCACAGGCCAGATAGGGCTGTTGAAGGGTGAGTGGGTCTTGCTGACCACCCCTTGACTCTCCAGTTCAAGGATGATCTTATGGATGGGGATCACAGAGTCTCAGTTCGTTTGGTACTGTCGATGATACGCTGTCGTGGTGGCAATTGGCACTTGCTGTTCCTCAGCCTTCAGCAGTCTCACAGCAGAAGGATTCTCTGAGAGGTCAGGTAATGAATTCAACTGCTTAGCCAATTCTGTCTCCACAACAGCTATTGCAAAGGCCCATCTATGTCCTTTTGGGTCTTTGAAATACCTGTTCATGAGGTAGTCAATGCCCAGAATACATGGGGGACCTGGATCAGTCATGATGGGGTGTTTCTGTGTCTCTCCCGGTCAAACTCACTTCAGCTTCCATCATAGTCAACTCTTAAGACCCTCCTGTCACCCCAGAAATGGAAATAGTCTCCAGTCCCACATGTCCTGACGGGGTTAAAGTGCATTGAGCACCAGTGTCAATCAAAGCCTTGTATTCTTATGGGTCTGACGTGCCATACCATCGGATCCACACAGTCCAATAGACACAGTTGTCCTGTGCTTCTACCTGGGTAGAGGCAGGACCCTTCTAACACTGGTCTTGGTTATGGCAATCACAGCTTTTTCCCTGTGAATACATACGGGAGGTACCTTCTAGCAGGTCAGATCCTTGCCCATAGGATACTGGTACTACACTCACTCTCATTGACTTCCCTTTTTCTCTCTCCTTCAACTCTTGTACTCGGGCTGCTAGGACATGGGTAGGTTTCCTGTTCCACCGACTCATGTCTTCTCCATGATCAACTAGGAAGTATCACAACTCAGTTCGTGGGGTCTGTCCACTCTCTCTAGCTGGGGAACATCTGGCTCTGACCTCAGAGACTCTGGTTCACACTGCTGCCACATGGAAGCTGTTTTCCTTAATCTCCTCTCAAAGTTTTTTCTGTTCATCTTTTACTTCTGTAGTCAGTGCCTTGAGGCCCTCAACCAATGTCTCTATAGTGGAGATATGGGCCCGTAGCGGGGTATGGACCATGCTGTCGTACATCCTGAGTTTATAAGTTACAGAGCCCAATGTCTCTCTGTTTTCTTCAAAATGCAATGATGCCAGGAAACTGGTGTATACAGATGGTCCCTCCTGTGAAAGACTCCACCACATCTGTGATGTACACCTGACTTTGTCAGGGTTGTTGTTGTGGTGCCCATCCTTTACAAAAAGTATCTCTAGCAGTGCCATTTCTCTCAGGTGTTGGATACCTTCCTCCATGGTCTTCTAGGCCATTTTATGATAGTGCTGCTGCAGGAAGTCTCTGTAAACAAACTTCTCTCTTGCACTTGTTAGAAATCACTTCCAGAGAGAAAGGGGTTTTGACTCCCTCACAAATGCCTGCTCGATACCCACATCCTGGGCCAGAGATCCCAAATACCTTGCTTCATTGATATCAAGTGGCAAACCTTCACCCATAAGGTTCCAAACTTGGATCAACCAGGTCAAAATGAGGTCATTTTGGCATCGAGTAACGTCACTCTGCAAATTGTGGAGCTGGTCATATGACAGGGATTCAGTAATAATCTCAGGCTCTGGTTCCTCTGCTGTTTGTGAAGGCCCTGGTTCCCCATCCTTGTTAACTGGGCGTATCTACTTGTCTTTATACTTCTTTGCACCCAGGCCACTGCTGCTGACCTGTGACTTCCCTTCTGGTGTGACTGGGGACTGAGCACTTGTGATGTCTATTGGTTTCTCTGCTCCACTATCTTTCCCTTCTGACTGTAGGTGGTGTTGTACAGTCCAGACAATGGTGGCTAAGGTCCAGCACATTGCTATAAACTGTCCATCTCTGGAATCTATGGACCGATGTTCTTTCAGGCACTCAGTAACCTTACAGGGGATCTGTGTTTGGTCAGGGGAAAGCTTCCAAACAATTGGGGGAGAATATTCCTTCAACACCCAACCTATCTCCTCCCATACTCCCATCCAATCAGGGTGATTTATGTCTAGGACAGGCTGTTGTACAGTGGCAGGTGGTTGGACAGTGGTAGGCTGTTGGGCAGGTTCCTGGGTAGGGTCCCTAGTGTCTGGGGTAGATCTCGGGGCAACTGCCAACGACAACCTCACCCTGTCTCTAAATGCTGAGTAGACCACACTGAACAAACAGAGTAAAAACATCAAGAATGTAGTAGCTTTAACATCTAGAGGGAGTTCCAACCCTTCAGAAGCTATTGTGGTAGGACCAGAGGAGAAGTGGGTAAAGGGTTGGGAGAAAGCATTTACCTGTGTTCCTCCCCTAAAATAGGTACCATTATCAGTAAAACCCCAAGAATAGGAACCTGGGTGGTGATAGTAATGCAACCGTGTATATATATTCCAAAGGATAGTTACAGGACCAGAATTCTTCACCCACTGGTACCAGTTTACAAACTTGATAGCAACCACAGTTATTTTAGCCATGGTGTCCACGTTTAAATAGTGATCCATAAATGGGCAAACCACAAACATGGTCATATGCCAAAAGTAATTGGACCACATGATGATGCCTAATGGGATCTCTATATGCAATACACAGAAGGATTACTCAAAAAACTTACTCCTTTTCCACTCTTCCTCTCAAACCCCACGTTGGGTGCCAAAAAATTGCCTTAGTTTAGCAAGACACAAATGGATGGCAGGTTAGGAAAAAAAAAGGAAACAAACTCCTCTTTTTAAGTTATTATAACTTTGAAATTAGGAGGCTTCAGGTGAAAGGTGTGGAAAAGGAAAATAACAGTTCTTTATTAATGTGCGTGTGTATATATTTATATAACAACCTGGCCGCCTGCCACACCAACGAGGCTCCTGGCGGCAACCGGGGGAGAGGAGAGGAGGAACTTCAGAGTGCACAGAGGTTTGCCAGTCATATTTGGGGCAGGGGGAGGGAGTCCGGCAGGCCGTGGGATCCCCAGACCAACAGGAGGGCAGGTGGGGCAGACCTGCTTGGAGGGTCGCGGGTGGGCAGTTCAAGGGAAGACCTGTAGTAATATGGTGGGGGAAGGTAAGATCAGGGTGGGTAATGGGTTTCTCTGGGGGGTTGGGGGGCTTAGACTGGACTGGGGCCGTGGGAGGTACCCAAACCCCGAGTGGGTGTGAGGACCCCTTATCTGTGTGCCCACCCTGCCTGGGGGTGCATTTGGGATTGTTCTCTGTTCCAACATTCTTGCAATGAGGGCGGAATGTTCTGAACTTGGTTCGCCTGTGGCTACTGCCAAGGAACGGTGTGTTTTGGAATTATAGTGTCTTGAAAGGGTACTCAGGGCAAGGGAATGTCCCTGGGAATATCCCTGGGTTTGAGAGTAGGTGACTGGGGGAAAAGTAGGGAATGAAAGGCTTGTCCTAACTATTTTAGTGGGGGAGAAACTTGTGTGCCCCTATGAGGTTTCAAGCTATGCTGGCGATGGTATATGCCTTTGGCAGGGTCTCCCATGCCAGACAGGTCAAAACTGAAAAGTCAGATAAAATGTGTCCATGGGCAGGATGGGCTCACTAGCCTTCTGGCAGTCATCGTAGGAGAAGGACAACTCTAATTCCAAACCTGGGCAAATGGAGCTCACTTAGCCCTGTAAGGTCATCCATCTAAGAGAAGGATACTCTAATTAAATCTACGTCCTGAGGGCCTCACTGTCAGTGTCCAAGCTTGCTAGGCCGACGAACCTTAGGATTAAAGGGTGGGTCCAGTTCTGCGCATACTGCATCTCACCTAAAAAATCCATTGCACAGGCTCGAAGGTTATACCCACATTTGTAAAGTCCTGTAGCGACAGGCAAGGATCGAAACAGCAGGTGATAAGGTGCACTGGAAGCCGCAGACCCAACCCTGCATACAGGCAGTTCAGGACATTGGTCGCTAGAGACTGACCCCGGAGGTGACAGTCTCTTTCGGCAGCATCCTGAATGACCAAGTAGCCTTTTTCAAGGAGAGCACTGCTTGCTCCACACGGAGAGGGGTCTAGAAAAGGTGGCCTAACCAAAGCTCATCTCCACCCTTTACCCAGTTGGTTAACTGCGGCCAATGGGCATCTTCTAATGCAGTCAAACAAAGATTAAGAGACAAAGGCATACACCTGCCTTCAAAGGTGTATCCAAATTGACACTCACATGCTGGAACATCAGAACCACGCTTCATACTGTAGATAGTGGACATCCTGAGCGTTGTTCTGCCCTAACTGCCCATGAACTGTCACATCTTGACATCTACATTGCTGCTCTCCGTGAAGTTCGTCTCCATGAGGAAGGTAGCCTTAGAGAACATGATGCAGGTTATACATTCTTTTGGTCAGGGAAACCCAGAAATGAAAGGCATCTCTCAGGAGTTGGTTTCATGATTAAAAACTCTATTGTCCCTAAACTCGAAAATATGCCGATAGGCCATTCTGATCGCATTATTATCGGATGGAAGGGCACGGACAGATGCTCTTACATCAATATGATCAGGCAAAATGTCATCTTTATTAGAAGAAAGACAGATTATATAGTGCTTATGACGCTTAGCTTCTTGTTCACACTACATTGGTTACATAAGGAAAACATGCTCTGCTGTCCACTGTTAATTGGACTACAACAGGTGGTCATAGGAGATGAGAACACCTTATTCACTTTGCCAAAACTCCTCCTTGGCATCTGGCATGAATCCACCTTTGTTCTAACTTCAGGCCCTGTAACCATCTTAGTGGCGTAGTAATTTTTACTATCAGCACTCAGCTATGCTAAGGCAAAAATCTCAGAAATGCAATAAAAATTGTTCACACAATTTTTGCCTACAACACATTATCTCCCTATACCTTCCACTACACAACAAGCAACATGTTGTCCTCCAATGCTTTCAGACCCTTTTCACTTCACTCCTAGGAACTGAATTTCCTGAACAGGTCCCTTGACCTTACTTCATTTGATGGCAAAACCAACTCTTCGGAGAACCTGGATTATCTTCTATCCTTTTTCCAAGACTTCCCCCACTGTGTTCCCCCATACAATGATGTCATCGATGTACTGTAGATGTTCTGGAGCCTCATCCTTTTCCAGTGCAGTCTGGATCAGTCTACGGCAAATGGTGGGACTGTGTTTCCACCCCTGGGGCAGTCGATTCCAGGTGTACTGCACACCCCTCCAAGTGAAAGCAAATTGTGACCTGCACTCTGCTGCCAGAGGAATGAAGAAAAAGGCATTGGCAATGTCAATGGTGGCATACCACTTGGCTGCCTTGGACTCCAGCTTGTACTGAAACTCCAGCATGTCTGGCACAGCAGCACTCAGGGGTGGTGTGACTTCACTGAGTCCACGGTAATCCACCGTCAGCCTCCACTCTCCGCTGGACTTACGCACTGGTCATATAGGGCTATTAAAGGGTGAGTGAGTCTTGCTGACCACCCCCTGGGTCTCCAGGTCACAGATCATCTTATGTATAGGAGTCACGGAGTCTCGGTCGGTGCGTTATTGCCTATGGTGCACTGTTGCTGTGGCTATCGGTACCAATTGTTCTTCAACCTTCAGCAGTCTCACAGCAGAAGGGTCCTCTGAGAGACCAGGCAAGGTGTTCAACTGTCTAATTTCCTCTGTCTCCACAGTAGCTATGCCAAAAGCCCAACAAAGTCCTTTTGGGTCTTTGAAATACCCGCTCCTCAGGTAATCTATGCCAAGGATACACGGGGCCTCTGGGCCAGTCATGATGGGGTGTCTATGCCATTCCTTCCCAGTCAGGTTCACTTCAGCTTCCAGTACAGTCAACTGTTGGGATCACCCTGTCACCCCAGAAATAGAGATGGATTCTGCCCCTATGTATCTTGATGGCATTAAAGTACATTGTGCGCCGGTGTCAACTAAGGCCTTATATCTTTGTGGCTCTAATGTGCCAGGCCACCGAATCCACACTGTCCAATGGACTCGATTGTCCCTCTCCTCTACCTGGCTAGAGGCAGGGCACCCCTAGTCCTGGTCATGGTACTCACTGCGCTCTTCTTGTAAGTATGACCTAGAGGTCCCTTCAAGAGGATCAGACATATCATCGTTCCTGTACCATCTGGAGTCTTGTCCACGAGAGACTGGAGCAGCATTTACCCTTGAAGAGTTCCTTGTGGTACTTGTTCCTCTTTTCAATTCACGTACCCAGGCTGCTAAGGAAGAAGTGGGTTTTCCATCCCACTTCCTCATATTTTCTCCGTGCTCATGGAGGTAAAACCATAGATTGCCATGTGAGGTGTAACCTCTCTCCTTAGCTGAGGGACAAGCAAACAAGACTGAATACACATTCACAATGAAACTCACTGCTTCTGATGTTATGATGACATAAACATAGTATATTAATAAAGCAATTTTGATCCCTCTCCCTGGTCTTAAAGAGAGCATCAAAATAGACAAATAGTTCCCCATCTGTGGAAATATGAACAGGCTCAAATGCAACATCCATGTGAATACATCAAACAACATGGTGATCAGGGAGTTTCTGTATCCAAATAGACAAATGCTTAAAATGAAATTGCGATTCTGACTTCTCTCTCTGCCCCACACTGGGCACCAAAAATGTGCTGGTTTAAAGGTAAATGGGCAGGGGAAATGAACCCAACTCAAAAGAGAGATTATAAGTCAGAATAACAATTTAATAAAATAACATGATAAATACAATTATACAGACAAACAATTGGTTTTAACCCACAAAACCCAAATGTATAATCCAGCACTCTGGGACCTGAACAGAGTGGTGTTCATTGGGCCCCCTGAGTCCAAAGTAAAAGGAGAGGGAAAACCTCTTGGTGAGAGTGCTGTTGCAGTCTGGTCGAGAGTGGTGATTGCAGTCTGGTTGTAAAGTGGTGGTTGCAGTCCGGTCAAGACTGGTGGTTGCAGTCTGATTGAGAGTAGTGGTCTCAATCTGGTTGAGAGTGATGGTCACAGTCCTTCTCTGGATCCCACGAGTGGTAAAAAAGTCCCAAGACTCCAAGATTGTATATATCCTCAGGTTCAGGCAGGAATGCCCAGTACCTCCCTCAGGGCAGGGAGTTCCACAATGGATGTGAGGACAGGGGCATCCTTCTATCTCACAGGTCTCTTAACACCCAGCTTATAGCCTGAGGAGTCAGGTATGCTCTGGGCAGGTGGTGCAAATGGTCTATTGATAACAGTTTCTGGGAATGGCATGGAAGGTTATAGAATACACAGTTTTGGGTTACACCCACACAGCGATGAACTGGTCCCAGCTGTTCTAACTAGGACAGGAGATCTGGAGATACACTATCTGTAACGTTGCTGTTTCCTTTGAGAACGCACGCAGGATCACTCTCGAGGAGAAAAGACAACGCAGAAAGAATCATGTCTTGTCGATACCACCTAAGGAGTCTTTCTACTGTGCCTTTTGCAACCGGTCTTGTCTATCTTGTATTGGCCTTTTTAGCTACCAGCGCGCTTGTAGCAAATGTGGGTAGAGCCCTTCCCAAATCTTTGTTCGCGAAGCCTAGCCATGATGATGAGGCTGTTTTGTAATGCTAATATTATACTACTAGATCATGTTTGTTTGTATTCCACACTGTGTCCTGATTCATCCTACCCTAAATTTAACTATCTAAAAATTAGCTGCCTAGGTTTCCTCAGTAAGTCACTGGACAGACAGAAAAAGAGATGCCTTCAGAAGATTGCATTATGGCATCTATTGCCTTCTTCATTGATGAATCCTGAATGCTTTTAAGGGCCTAAAATGAGGTGGAATGAATTCCAGGGTTTATGTTTAACCTCATATTCCTGTATACAAAAGTATTTATTTGAGCCTCATATGGGCTCAAATGGCCAAGAATAAGGCAATTATTTAGAATTTGAATCTCTGTGACTTCCAGATAATTTTCTGAATCCATTAATCTCAGACATGAAATTTCTGCCCCCATAGTTGATCATTTACTTCCTTATATTTTTTTAATACACAGGTGCAAATTCAATTGACTTGTTTGAACATTTCTGGAAGGTTTACCCCTGCCTAGAAATTCTGACCTTTATTTGTTAAATGAGCAGACTTTGACAGCACAGATTCATTCACTTAAAGTAACACATGAAGAAACCATTACATAGATGAATCAACACCAGCAATAGCATATGTTTCTTTTAAATTAAATATATTAATGTATATTCTTTCTAGGGTGGGTAAATATACCTTTCCTAAGAACTTTAAAGAATAAATCTAGAAACTCATAGCTTAGCATTGTGAGAATCAAGGCAGCAATGGTAGTTTACGGCTTTTGTAAGATTCCTGCAAATATATATATCTGATTTCACATCCTGGTTTGGAGATGAGGAAAGTACCTAGTTTTAGACAGACCAGTCCTTTGTAGACAATGTCACTGTCTGGATTATCAAAGCGCATTTATAGCTGGTTCCATCTCAGGCTTGCACCTACCTTATTCTAGTTTGACTTGCTATCCTTCTTCATTAACTGTTGGAACCAAATCATAGCAATGATTATACCAGTCCTTATTGAGAATTGAGGAACAGTTGAGACTGAAAAATATGAATGTTGTTACTCATACCTTTTCATCTTCATGAAGTGTCCACATTCTCTTGACTGGTCCTGAGACAGGGGAGCTGCTTCCAAAGTTACCATATTACTTCACAAAAAGTAGACTCTTTTGTGAGTGTAACAGCAGAAGTAATGATATGTTTGCTTCGTTTTCTGATTTGTGAATCATTCATTGTTGAAAATGATATGCATATTTTGTAGTTATGAATAAAAAATTGAGAAATGTTTTTAATGATATGCTAGTACAATCCCTGTTCTACTGTTCAGCATTTTAAGTGCTGAACCAAAATATTATCTTTAAGAATTATCCTAGCATCATCCTTGCATGAAAATGGGTATGAATTTCCTGTGACTATTACTGGGTTCTCAGTGAATTCTGTGACAAAGCAAAAACTGTTACTATGGGGGAAAATTACTGTGGTTAATCTTACTGACTACTACACCTACCAAAAGGGAATTTTGGAAGTGCAAAGGAGCAGACAGCAACTCTGTTGTATTTTACAGGCTGTTTTAAACTACTTTTTTTTTCAGAAATCAAAACAATTTACAATTTAGCAGTGACTTTCTAGTGAAAACACCGAATGGGCTTATCACTCAAGATTTTAAGTTAAAACTGTCACTGTGTAATTGTCTCTCATCTAATTTTGACACTTAAGCAATATTTAATGAGGTACGAAGCTCAGTTGTATCTATATGTTTGATTGTGATATACCAACCAATGCAAAACCGAAAGGTGAACAGCCATGTATCACAGTTACACAAGATATCAGTTTTCAAAAGGTTCTTTTTAGATTTTGTTTTGTTATTACTGAAATATTTTCACTGTTGAAGCAATTTTCTATGTTGTTACCTGAGGTTTGGTTTCCTTTTGCAAACCAAAATAGTGTGTAGCTTTCTACACTGTGAAAGTTGATCTCTGGGAAGAAACATGGGGTTTGTGCTTGCTCAACAAATTAGCAGACATTTCATTGAAGCCATAAAAGCCTTTTATAGTATTCTATGTTTATGTAATCAAAGCAATTAGGGATAGGAGTTTCAGGAATAAGGAAATCTCTCTTTTACTCCCATCTCATTTTACTCTCATCTCTCTTTTACTCTCATCTCTCATTTTACTTTCTCTAATTCATAGGGATTTTAGAGTTCTTTTTTTTGAAGCTCAACTGTGTCTCTGTAAAACAGTGCAGTCTAAGAATAATGTGAGATTCAGTTTATAAAGATAGCATTGGACCATGAAAGATTTACTTTTGATAGCAAACACTTGCAAACAACTCCGATACCAAGAATAATAAAATCAATATGGTACCAGTGTATCAGACTGTACTACAGTAACTTTTTTAGCTTTTCTTGTTTCCATTTTATTTTGCAGCAGAAGAGTTGGGGCATTTCAGATCATATGGGGCATTTTAGAAGTATATCCCTCAACAAGCATTTTATAAAGTCTAACTTCAAAATGCACTACAAATTATTGCAAAAATATATTTTCTTCTGTTTGCCAACATGGTGGTTCCATTTTGTGATAAGTTAAGAGCTAATTTGTTGCACTGCCTAGCTGCATGAATTCATCCAGTGTACATAGGTATGTGTGCAGCATTATTTTCGGTCTTTTACTTTGCCTCTGTGTGGGGGGTGGAGAGACTGCTCAAGAATGGGCAAGGAGGTGAACTGGTTTAGAAATTGCTCAAGAGACCTGCTGTGGCTAAAGAAACATATGGTGAGATAATGCGTGAGAACAACCACCTTTCTCTTTCCATTAGAGCTGCTTCTTAGCTAGACTAAACAGGCAACTCTCTTATTGGAGAAGAGGCAAAAAGAAGCATTCTTTTCCCATAAGTGGGGGAATGGAAACAGAGGAAGGAAAGGGAATGACTCAGAAAGCACAACTGTACATGTCTAAGTGCCCTTCGATATGTACAGCCAAGAGTCCCCTGCGGGGTGTGTCTTTTTGACCACCCATCTGTGAGTTCATGCAGTTGTGAGTACCCTGAAATAAACTTCCTTCTTGCTTAAAAGTCCGTGGCTTAGTCTTCTGATTACCTGTGTGAACATTGGAGCTTGCACTCTGTTATTAGAATTGTGGTAAACATAATTTATTTATTTAAGTCGGTGGTTCCGGCTTAAGAAAGAAGGTTTTTGGGTGGTTCTGGCTTAGAGAGGAGGCTTTGGGTGGTTCCGGCTTAAAAGAGAAGGTTTTTGGGTGGTTCTGGCTTAGAGAGAAGGTTCTTGGGTGGTTCCGACTTAGAAAAAGGCTTTCGGGTGACTCCAATAGAAGAGGAGACTTGAGAGTGTAGAGAGTATGTGTGTGCCATGGGAGGACCATATCCTGGAGCGTGTGTGTGTTCACTCCTTGGGATGGGGGCCTGTAGAGGGTGTGTGTCAGGGGCAGAGAAATTAAGGGACATGCGCAGGGACAGACAACCCCATTGGATAGAAGGTCACATGGTCTTGGGAGATAAAATAGGGCGTGAATTCAAATAAAGTCTCTTTGTTCTCCACCTCAGAAGAACGTGCATCATTCTTTATTATATAAAGACCCCCCATGCTACATATGGCACACTGAACCTGGACCTAGAACCTACGCTAGGTAGATTAAAATATCCTGAATCAGGCGAATTATTCGGTAATTCCGGTATCGTCTTGATTGTTTGGAGATGGGAATTTTCACCGAAAAAACTCAGACATTTGTAAATCCATTGTCTCAGTAGAGCATGAGAAACAGGAGTTAAAATAGTGAGTTCAAAAATATTAGGGAAAAGTGCACAGAAGAAAGAAGAAAGAAGAAAAGAAGAAGTCGAGAGATCGGAACGGGGAACCGGAGAGAGCGGAGCGGGTCCAACATCCACCGGAGTGGTGAGTGAGCTGAGAAAGCAGTGATACCACCTATCATCGCAACCGAGGTTGCTCCCTGGGAGGCGGCGAGCCCTGCGGTTCGAAAAACACAAACGGCGGAGCACCCCAAACCCTGCCGGGAACCCAGTCGCCCGCCACCTACCATGGTTCAACCATGTGCGTAAAAGCGGCACTGCTGCTGCCTGAAACACCCCCAACCCCACCGCAAGCCCCCCGTGAACCCTGCACTGGCTTTCCACCCAGCGGAAAGCGCTGCAGCTCCGCGTAGCCTGACGCCCCCACCTGCGTCTACCAGCCGCCCCGTGCTGCCTCCCCGGACACCCTGGGGACCCTAGGACCCCACGTACCACCCCAGCGCCCTTCCCCCGTCGTGTGCCGCAGTCTGCAATCGCTGAAAAACGGTCGAACCATGCACGTACTGCTGGTCGCCTCCCCCTCCCTTCCCGCTGCCATGACAGCCGCCGCAGGGACCTCACACCGCCTCCTGCCGGTCCCTGCCTGCCTCTAACAACAGCTCAATGCCTCCAAGCCGCAGAAAGACCCACCAGAAGCTGCGCAGACCCCGAAGGAACTTTTCACCGCTTTTTCGCCTCTTCACTGCCGCCGCCCCTGGAGTGGCACTAGACCACGCACTGCGTTGATTGCCAGAGCAGCCACCGGAGCCCACGTTGCACTGAGTGACAACCCCGCTACCGCTGCCGTGGCAGCCGCCAGACACTACAGAGACGCCGAGAAGCAGCGTCCGAGAAATAGAAACTGAAACTCAGCAGCTAGACAAAGAACTCCCTCCATGTGTACCTGCCGCCCCGGAACTAAGGTAAACATGGGGAGCTTTGTTTCCACAGAAACCTCACAAGACACAGACGCACTAGCTATTTTGCTAAAACCATACCACATACAAGCTACAAGAGCTGAACTAACGGAGTTTGTACGTTTCATTAAAGCAGCAGTACCAGAGTTGCCCCTAGTGGAAGCTCTTCGCATAGAGATTTGGGATAAAATAGGAAACCTCATAAAACTGAAAGCCCGGGGGGGGACCATCAGGCTAACAACGCCTTTTCAGCCTGGCAAATCATAATGTCTGCACTACATAGAGGCCAGGAATGGACAATACAAGAATCCAACACCAACACGCACCCCCCTGCCCACACTGCTAGCAGCAACCTGACCCCTAGGCGTAGAACAAATGCATGAGATCCACTGGGGGGAGGGGGAGGGGGAGGAACCGTTTGTGAGTTAAGTCATGGGGCGCGAGCCTGGGGCCATGGGAACATGGGTCGCTGGGAGGGAACAGAGCCTGAAATGCAGGATCCCAAGCCATGGGATCAGTGCACAGGGCTCTGTTACAGTGATGAGGGGGGTAACCCAACCCCTTTGCCCCCCCACACTGCGAATGACCACTGACCACGTGTCTCGGACTGGGAGCAGTCATCTTGCCCGCCAAACGGACCCGAAGCTGATCTGTCTCTTCCGGCCCCAACGCTGCTCCACCCCAGCACAACCCCCCCACAGGGAACCGGGTTCACTGGGACCACAGGGGTGGAGGCATGGGGGGATGGGGAGGAGGGACCAGGGATGGTTCCGTCTGGAGGGAGTGAGGAGGCAAGTGGGGAAGGATCTGTTGATAGATGGGGACTGTGTCGTAAGGAAGCATTATGGGTGGGAGATTTGCAAGTAATTAATGCATGCCCAGTCGCCCACGTCAGCACCCTCAGTTCCAACCTCTGCCACATGAGCTGACAAAGGAACTGAGGCAACTGGTAAGAGAAACTGACATGTCCTCCGCTAACACCATCACATTTTTAGAGACACTAAGTTCCACCTACGTTTTTATGCCACTCGATTGGAAGACCCTACTAAAAATAAGTCTTACTAACACTCAGTACAACGTATGGTTAAACGATTTTAGGGAGAGTTGCTCTGAATATGCTAATGATCCACGAGCAGGCATCACAACACATCACCTAACCGGGGATGGAAATTATAGTTCAATAGATGAACAAGTTAAGTACAATAGAGAAGTATACGAAGTAATAGCTAAGCATACCCTAAGAGCTATGAGAAAATTACCCACGTCAGATAGAGACACCAATTTATCATTCACAAAAATAATACAAGGCCCAACAGAACCATACTCCCAATTTTTGGATCGACTGCAGTTTGCCTTAAACAGGTAGATTGAAAATGATGAAGTCAGAGAAATACTTAACAGGCAGCTGGCTTTCGAAAATGTGAACCCAGACTGTAAAAGAGCTTTGCAAGCCCTTCCTAAGAGGGAAAGCTGCAGCATTGCTGAGCTGGTTTGCGCCTGTCAAGGGGTTGACTCAGTGGGACATCAAACTGACTCGTTAGCAACAGCACTAAGTGCCCGGCTAAGAGTGCAGGAAGGAGCCAGACCCAAAAGTGGTTGTTACATCTGTGGTGCCCCCGACCACTTTCAAAGAGATTGTCCCAGGAGACCCTTAGCAGTAGCACCTCGCAAACCTTCAAAAGGGAGAAGGGGGCCAAAAAACTGGAAGCGAGGGGCGTTGTCGCACGCCCTGGTACAACAAATAAATGGGACACAAGGGAACAGGCTAGAAATTTGTGCCCCTCCACCTCATCCAGCGCTTTGTGCCCCTCCACCTCAACCAGAGCTGGGCTGGAGTTATCCAACCGGGACTCAGTCTTCATAACTTCCACAGAGGTAGTACTAATCCTGACTGGGCTTTGGGGTCCCCTTAGCCCAGGGGTACACGCGCTACTGATTGGAAGGTCCTCCACTACCAAAATGGGTTTATTTGTGCTGTCTGGAGTGATAGACTCAGATTCTCATAGTGAGATTCTAATAATGACCTGGACCCCTTCACCCCCCTGTTTCATTCCAAAGGGACAGAAAATCGCCCAACTAATCCCCTTCTACAGTGCACCACCTGCGGGGGAGGGGGAGAGAGAGCAGGGTTCAGGGGTCTTTGGTAGCACAGGACAGCCACAAGTTTACTGGGCAGCAACCATCACAGCCACACAGCCGCTCATGATGTGCCAAGTTAATGGGCACAGATTTACAGGCCTTGTGGACTTGGGAGCCGATGTTTCCATCATAAAGGACTCCGAATGGTCACTTAACTGGCCCACTGTTTGCCCAGCTGCAACCATTCAGGGGCTGGGAGGCACACAAAGACCCAGACAGAGTGCTCAAGTACTCACTGTCTTGGGACCAGAGGGACAAATAGGCAAGGTAACTCCTTTTGTTGCTCCCATTCTGTGTACACTGTGGGGGAGGGACGTTCTCAGGCAGTTCAGCACAGTCATGCAAATTCCTCCTGCAAGCAACCAGGTTTTTTCGATAGGGACCATTGGTCAACCGTCCCAAGCGCTGATTAAGCTGGTTTGGAAAAGTGAGCAACCAGTCTGGGTGGACCAATGGCCTATGAAAAAGGAACAACTTGAACATTTAAGACAACTTGCAAGGGAACGGTTAGAAGCAGGACATATTTTGCCAACAAACAGTCCCTGGAATACTCCCCTGTTCTGCATTCCCAAGAGAAGAGGGAAATGGAGGATGCTGCAGGACTTAAGAGCAGTAAACGCAGTAATAGAACCGATGGGAGCGTTGCAGCCAGGACTGCCTTCACCCGCTATGCTCCCAGTAAATTGACCACTAGTGGTAATTGATTTAAAGGACTGTTTCTTTACCATCTTCCTACACCCTGAGGACGCGCCAAGGTTTGCCTTCTCCATCCCGACCTTGAACAATGCACAGCCCATGCAAAGGTATCACTGGGTTGTCCTTCCTCAGGGGATGAAAAATAGTCCTACAATATGTCAAACAGTAGTGGCAAATGCTATTCATCCCATCAGAAGGCATTTTCCCTCTGCTATCATCTATCATTACATGGATGATATTTTAATTACCATGACCACAGAACATGAACTGCAAATCGTTGTTGTTGCTCTAACTGATGCTGTCCAAGATGCAGGGTTACAGGTTGCTCCAGAGAAAATCTAGCGATCACAGCCCTGGACTTATCTTGGATGGAAGATCATGCAGCAGGAAATTTCCCCACAGCCACTGCAGCTCGAGGTAAAAAACACTTTAACCTTACACGAGTTGCAAAAACTTCTGGGAGCCATCAACTGGTTAAGGCCTATTTTAGGCATAACCACAGAAGAGCTACACCCTCTATTTGAGCTGCTAAAGGGGGACTCCAGCCTAACGTCTAACAGGTCTCTGACAGCAGAGGCAAAGCAGGCGTTAGACATTTGTGCCAAGCCAATAGAGGGCAGACAAGGCAGAAGGAGAAATCCTGAACTGCAAATCTGCCTGACCTTAGTTCCCAGCAGATACCAGCCATTTGCAGTTTTGTTTCAGTGGGATCAGACTGAGAAAGACCCTCTGCTAATTCTGGAGTGACTGTTTCTGCCCCACACACCACCTAAAACTGTGTGGACTACTAACGAAATGTTTGCCAAACTTGTCATTAAAGGCAGAGGACGATTGCAAGAACTAGATGGAAGAGACCCTACTGTCATCTACATCCCAACTACAAAGGACAACTTTGATTGGATGCTAGCTGAGGATGCAGGATTCCAGGCTGCCCTGGCAGGTTTTGACGGTGACATTTCAATCCATCTCCCTAAACACAGATTGTGGGCAGAAATTGGTAGTTTACCTTTAAAAACCACAACCAGATGCAAACATGAACCAGTGAAAGGCCTCACGACTTTCACAGATGCATCTGGAAAAACACGAAAAACTGCAATGACTTGGGTAAATCCTGACACAGGACAATGGGAACGAGAGGTACAGACCATGAACCAAGGTTTTCTACAGGTTCTGGAACTGACTGCCATTCGTATTGCCTTGGGGAAGTTTTCTGATCAACCTATTAATATTGTAACTGACTCTTGTTATGCTACAGGGCTGGTGTCTCATCTCGAGAACTCATTTCTTCAAGATGTCTCCAACCCCCACCTGTTGTTTGAAATGCTTTCTGTTTGGTTTCTTATGAATCATAGAAGGTTTGATTTCTATATAATGCACACAAGGTCACACACTGACATGCCAGGGCTGATAGCTGACGGAAACCGAGAAGCTGACAAAGCAACTATGTTTAACACCATACCTAGAGTCTTAGAGCAAGCGAAATTGTCTCACTCATTTTTCCATCAGAACGCACGTTCTCTGAAGAGACAATTTCAGATAACACTCAATCAGGCTCGAGACATCATCATGTCATGCCCAGACTGTCAGAAAATCACTCCCATGCCATCTCAAGAAGGTGTTAACCCCAGAGGGTTAATGGCAAATGAGATTTGGCAAACAGATATCACACACATCTCTGAATTTGGCACATTAAAATATGTACATGTAGATACACATTCCCAATACATAACTACCACAACACCCACTGGAGAAAAGGCCAAGAGTGTAAAAACACACTGGTTTAGTTGCTTTGCAACCCTGAGTACCCCAAATCAAATAAAAACTGACAATAAAACAGCTTTACTTCCTATCAAATAGGGAAACTTCACACATCACAGGTATTCTGCACTCATCCATTGGACAAGCAATTATTAAAAGGGCACATTACACACTGAAAGACATGTTAGATAAACAAAAGAAAGGGGAAATCTGTGTAACCCGCAAGACCATCTGTGGAAAGCCATGTATGTTATCAATTTTTCAAATTGTGACAACTCTGAAAGAAACAGGTACGAAAAGCAGCACAAGCTTCAGGTTCTCACCTCTCCCAAACCACCAGTCATGGTAAGAGATTTAATTTCAGGGCAGTGGACGGGACCATTAGATCTCGGCACTTGTGTGGCTACAGGAAAAGAGTTTAAATGGATTCCTTCCAGGTGTGTTAGACCCTACCTAGGTACACAACCACAGCAGCAAGAACCAGAGTAATGCAGAAGTTATAAAAGAGTTATGTTTATGTTTCAGGTTTACATTCAGGGATGACCAGTGTGGTAAAAAGCAGTCTGTAGAAAATCTATGAGTGTATGTGTGATGAATGGAATGACGACCGTCAATGAATGAGAGCGTGAATTAATAAGAGAGTTGTTTGACTGGACAAGTGCATTGAAAACAAAACACCTCACAAAATAACACTACATGGGCACCTTAAGAAAATTTAGTTTTGCTAAGTTTAGTCTGTTTCTTAAATAAAGTTGAACTTCCCAGTTAGTTAAAACCCTCAGATTAATAAAGATTATAAGTTTGCACGGTTGAGTTAAGACCCCTAAGTTAATAAAGTTATTTCTCCAAGTTGCACTACCCTTTAGGAATATAAGAAAGTTTTATAAAGTTTGCCATAGATGTAAAAGAGGCCAAAGCAAGCGATGTGCTGGGTCATTGCAAGTTTTGGTAGTTTACAATGCACTGTTCTGATTGTTTGCATTGTTGTTGTTGCACTGTTTTCGTGACCTTCTTAAATAATAAAGAGAGGGGTAATGTAGGGGGCATGTCCCAGGGGCAGAGAAATTAAGGGACATGTGCAGGGACAGACAACCCCATTGGATAGAAGGTCACATGGTCTTGGGAGATAAAATAGGGCGTGAATTCAAATAAAGTCTCTTTGTTCTCCACCTCAGAAGAGCGTGCATCATTCTTTATCATATAGAGACCCCCCACGCAACAGGGACTGGGAAAAGTAAAAGGTCCCTGGGAAAGAAAGGGTCAGGAAAGACCCTAGGCATTCCCCAGGATAGCCCATTGGGTAGGATGTTGGATAAGTGGGACGAGTCGGGAGAGACTTGGGGTAAGGATAAGGCAGTTATGATCCAATATTGTATGTATGAGTGGACTAAAGGTCCTATAAGATCAGACAATGTTTATTGGCCCAAATTTGGTTCATTTGAAGATTAGATTTGTCAAACATTGAACTTTTATGTGAATAGGAAGGGACCATGGAATGTGGAGGAAAGTGAATATGCTGCTTGCTGGGTGGGGTCCATTGAACTATTCCTGGTCCATACAGTTAGTGATGATCAAAGTAATGATCAAAGTAACCAGAAAAAGAAGGGTTCTGAGTGGGATCCTTTAGAAAATCTTTCAAGTAATATGATCTTAAATCCTCCCCCGTATAATCTTGGGGAGGATGAGGTGCAAAACTCGAACCCAACATCTTCTCCAGACCCTCCCCAGATGCGGGGTAGAACCAGGAGAAGACAGGGTTCAGAGGCACCCAGAGAACTGTATCCCCTTAGAGAAGTCCCAATGCAGAAGGCACAAGGGGGTATAGGTTGTGTGAATGTGCCTCTGATGAGTACTGAGGTACGGGAATTTGGGAAGGGCATGAAGAAACTACTAGAAGATCCATTAGGTCTGGAAGAGCAATTTAACCAGTTTTTAGGACCTAATATATACACGTGGGATGAAATGCAATCTGTAATAGAGATATTATTTTCTGTAGAGGAGAGGGAAATGATCAGAGCAAAGGGAATCCGTATTTGGGACTGGGAACATCCCCAAGGGGTGCATGGTCAAAATGGAGAAACAGAACCAAAAGACCCAGCTGATGGTAGTCACAGTTAAAGAGGTGAATAAACAAGGGGATAGACAGCTTACAGGGCAAGGATGTGCAGGGACATCACAAAAGAGGTATGGTAATCACGGAGGCAGTGGACGAGAAGAAGTTCAAACTTTCAGGGGACCTCCTTGGGTGCCGCAGAAGTTAGGAATGAATCTGGGTCACCCGCCTGTACAAGAGGGGAAGGGAGAGTGCTATTACTGTGGGCAGAAAGGACATTTGAAGAGAGAATGCCCGAGGCGACAGAAGGACATCCAGGTCTTCCAACCACAGGACTACTCCGACTAGGGGTGTCAGGGGCTCTACCTTCTGGGGGTAGAAACAGAAAGGGAACCTTTGATAAATTTGAAATTAGGACCCCAGAAGGAAGACACCACCTTTCTGGTGGATTCGAGAGCTCAACAGACCTGCATAACTCAGCCCCCCTTGGGAGTAGAAGTATCTGATCAGAAAGTTATTGCAATGGGAGTTAAGGGGGAGAAATTTAAAGTTTTTGGGGTACCCTCAGTATTGATACGAGGGAATGGGAAGACATCGAAAAGGGATTTATTAATAATACCCCAGACTGGGACAACCTTGTTGGAAAGAGATTTAATGGGGCCATTGGGGATAGGACTAATACCTCAGGGAAAAGAACTTAAACTTTTTGTATTAAGTGAGGGTTTAGATATAAATCTGCAGGTATGGGCTGAAAATGGGAATGGGGGAGACTAAAAATAGAACCTTTTTTGGTAAAACTATATACGGAAGCTTCTATTTGGATTAGGCAGTACCCCATCTCCCTAGAAGGAAGAAAAGAATTATCCCAGATTATAGTAGAAAAATTTTGTATGAGAAATTACAGGATAGTGCCTCCGAGAGACATAATTGGGCAGAGTATTCCTCAGAAGAGCAAGAAAAATTTGAGGAACTAAAAGAAATTTTGATTCAAGTTCCAGTATTGTCATTACCGGATCTGAAAAAACCTTTCAATCTTTACGTGAATACTTTGAAGGTATAGAAAAAGGAGTAGTGACCCAGGAGTGGGGAGAGATCAGAAAACCAGTAGTCTTCCTATCAAAGTTCTTAGACCCGGTGATCAGGGGATGACCAACTTGTATGCAGGCGGTAGCAGCCACAATACTGGTAGAAGAGACTATGAAATTGACTTTTGGAGCAAAATTCAGAGTGCACACCCCACATGCAGTGAGAACAATTTTAACCCAGAGATCAGGAAGATGGATGACAGACTCCCGAATTTTAAAATATGAGACTATATTGATGGAAAAAGATGACCTTACCCTGACTATCAATTCATGTGTAGATCCTTCCCAGTTTCTATATGAACAAAAAGAAGTAGGATATCAGGTTGAACACAACTGCTTAGACATAAATTACCAAACGAAGGTCAGAGAAGATTTAATGGATAGTCCAATAAAAGGAGGAATGCATCTATTCACTGACGGTCCCTCAAGAGTGGTGGAAGGGAAAAGGAGAAGGGGTTATGCTGTGGCAGATAAGGAAGGGTTCACTGTAGTAGAATCAGGAGTCCTTCCTAGTGACTGGTCAACTCAAGCATGTGAAATATACGCTGTGATTAGTGCATTATGGATAGTGGGGGAAGGAATAGGGACCATCTATACTGACTCGAGGTATGCCTGGGGAGTAGTGCATGTCTTTGGAAAAATCTGGTATGAAAGAGGTATGATGACATCTCAGGGGAGGAATTTGAGCCATTACGAACTTCTGGAAACGTTGTTGGAGGAAATTCAGCGACCTCAGGAGATTGCGATTGTGCATGTTAGAGGACACCAGAAAGGGAAGGATGTAATCTGTCAGGGAAACGGACGAGCTGATCAGGCAGCTCAGGAAGCAACCTTGAGTCATGACATACCTGAAGTTAGTATAATGGCTCTAATGCCAGTGCCGAAAGAAATTTCACAATGGATATTCACTAAAAAGGAAGAACAGAGGTTAATTGAAATAGGAACCCAAAAGAATGAGGAAGGAAAATGGTTCCTTCCAGACAGGAGACAAATGTTGTCCCAAGCAATTGCACGAGAACTATTAAAAGAGTTGCATAGCAGCACTCATTGAGGAGCCCAGGCTCTAGCAGAGACATTCTTAAGGACTTATGGCTATTTGGGAATATATACCATCACAAAACAAATAACAGATCAATGTTTAATTTGTCAAAAGGTTAATAAGAAGGCACAAAGAGCCTGTCCCTCTGGAGGACGAGAACTTACCAGTCGACCCTTCTAGAAAATCCAAGTAGATTTCACAGAATTACCTCTAGTGCAGAAATGGAAATATCTGTTAGTAATCGTAGATCATCTAACTCACTGGGCGGAAGCGTTCCCAATCATAAGAGCTACTGCATAAAGCACAGTTAAAGTATTCATGGTAAGGCTTCGCGAATGAAGATTTGAGGAGGGCACTACCCATGTTTGTTACAAGTGTGCTGGTGGCTAAAAAGACCAATATGAGACAGGCACGTCCGGTTGCAAAAGGTACAGCAGAAAGACTCCTTAGGTGGTATATTCTGCAGGGCATGATTCTTTCTGCGTTGTCTTTTCTCCTCGAGAGTGATCCTGCGTGTTTTCTCAAAGGCATCAGCAGCGTTAGAGATAGTGTGTCTCCAGACCTCCCGATTGGAGGCCAGAGTAGACCAGTTATGTTGATCAATATGGTCAAGGCTGAGATGTTGTTTCAGGGAGTCCTTGAATCTTCTCTTCGGGGCTCCTCTCTTGCAGCAGCCAGTGGCAAGCTCACCATAAAGCATGACCTTGGGAAGGCGGTAGTCATTCATCCTTGAGATGTGTCCTGCCCAATGCAGCTGTGTTCTCAGTAACATGGCCTCAATACCTGTAACTGTTGCTTGTTCTAGAACAGATGTATTAGTCAAATAATCTGACCAGTGGATGTTTAGGATTGTATGAAGACAGCACTGATGGAAGTGTTCTAGGAGATGCAGGTGGTGGCAGTAGATGACCCATGATTCGGATCCATATAAGAGAGTAGACAGCACTATGGCTCTGTAAACACTGATCTTTCGTTAAACTCTTTTATGAAGCTTTCTGAAGGCACTGTATGCCTTTGCTAACCTGTTGTCTATCTCCCCATCAATCTTACCATCCGAGGAGATAAGGCTACCTAGGTAAGTAAACTGTTGGACTGATTTGAGCACTGAATTGCCAATGGTGATATGGGGATGATGGAAGACTTCCTGAGATGCTGGTTGATAGACAACTTCTGTCTTCTTTAAGCTGACTTCCAGCCCAAAGAGCTCAGTAACATCTGCAAAGCAGGTTGTTAAACGCTGCAGAGTTACTTCTGTGTGGGCAACAAGGACGGCGTCATCAGCATAAAGCAACTCCTGGACAAGATGATTTAAGGTCTTAGTATGGACCTTCAGTCGCCTTAGGTTGAATAGGTTTCCATCAGTATGGTATCGAATGTAGATACCATCCTGATCCTCGAGGTCTGCCATGGCCCTTTGGAGCATCATACTGAAAAAGACTGTGAATAGGGTTGGTGCGAGAAGGCAGCCTTGTTTCACACCATTAGTTATTAGAAAGAGTTCAGAAAGTGCATTGCCATGTCTGATTTGTCCGTGTTGATCCTCATGGAGTGAGATGATCATTTTAAGGAACTTGGGGGGACATCCTAAACGTTCCAAAATCTGCCACAGACCTTTTCTGCTCACAGTATCGAAAGCCTTGGTGAGGTCAACAAAGGTTACATAGAGACCTTTGTTCTGTTCCCTACACTTCTCTTGCAGTTGTCTGAGAACAAATACCATGTCTGTGGTACTCCCGTTGTCTCTGAAACCACACTGACTTTCAGGTAGAATTCCTTCTGCTATAGCGGGCATTAGTCTGTTCAAGAGTATTCTTGCCAGGATTTTGCCAGCAATGGAGAACAGAGTAATACCACGATAATTTGAACAGTCTGATTTAATTCCTTTCTTCTTATATAAGGTGATTATGACTGCATCTCGAAGGTCTGATGGCAGTTTACCTTGTTCCCAACAGCGTAGTACCAACTTGTGACATTTAGCATGGAGTGCAAGGCCTCCATGTTTCCAGATTTCAGGTGGAATTCCATCAACCCCAACTGCCTTGCTGATTTTCACCTGTTGAATGGTCTTAAGGGTTTCTCCTAAAGTGGGGCAGTATCCAATTCATATTTTACTGGTTGTTGTGTGATGGACTGAATGGCTGTGTCTTGGACTGCACGACTAGTACTGAAAAGGGTATGAAAGTGTTCAGACCATCGATTCAGAATGGAGGTTTTATCTGTCAGAAGCGTTTGACCATCAGTACTGAGTAGAGGACTTTGAGCTTGTTATGTAGGCACGTATGCTGTTTTCAGGGCTTCATAGAATCCTCTTTGATCACTCGTGTCTGCGCATAATTGAGTTTTTTCAGCTAGACTGATCCACCACTTGTTCTGTATGTCATGGCGTTTCTGTTGGAACTTGCTGCATGTAATGTGAAATGCTGTTTTTCTTACATGACAGGATGGCAGTGCAAGGTGTGCTTGGTTGGCGGTTCTCTTCTTCCTCAACAATTCCTGGATCCCTTGATTGTTTTCACTGAACCAGTCCTTGTTCTTCTTGAGGGAGAACCCTAAGGTTTCTTCAGAGGACTGCAGGATGTTGTTTTTAATATGGTACCAAAGTGTTACAGGAATCTGTAGAATCTGTGGAATGGTTATCAAACCTAGTTTGAAGATTAGCCTGGAATTTGTTTCTCACTGTGGTTGACTGGCAATTGTTAACTTGGAGTCTCCTCCTTGGGATACTGCCCCTTTTAGGTTTGAATTTAAGATTGAAGTTAAGTTTGCAGTGCACAAGTCGATGATCTGTTTGGCATTCTGCATTAGGCATCATGCGGGTGTGATGAACATCGTGAACATCTCTCTGTCACACCAAGACATAATTGATGAGGTGCCAATGCTTAGATCTGGGGTGCATCCAGGTTGTCTTCAGACTATTTTTCTGCTGAAAGATAGTATTAGTGAGTTGTTGCTCCGCTCAGAATTCTAGTAGAAGTTGACCATTATTATTGCAGTTTCCAACACCATGCTTGCCTAATATTCCTTTCCAGGCTTCAAAGTTCCTTCCTACTCTGGCGTTGAAATCATCAAGGATAATGATCTTATCTTCTGCAGGAACCTTCTGGGTAAGGCGGTGCAGGTCGGAGTAAAATTTATCTTTTTCAGCAGGGTCAACTTGGAGAGTTGGGGCATATATACTAAAGAGGACAACGTGTTGCTTGTTGCTGAGTGAGCTTGGACGGTGGCAACGAGGTCCTCAGGACATAGGTTTAATTAGAGTGACCTTCTTTTAGATGGATGGCCTTACAGGGCTGATCGAGTTCAATCTGCCCAGGTTTAGAGTTGTCTTTCTCTTCTGTGTGCTCCGTGGCTCCCCCTCTCATCTCCCACAGGGGCACAGTCCATGTCGGCGAAGTTCTCCCCCTCTCTCTCTCTCTCACTCTCCCTCTCTCTCTCTCTTTCCTTTCCCGCCCGGGGTCGGGACCAGGACCGGGCTCACACGTGCGGGCGCTTCCGGGCACGGGACTGGGCGGCATCGCGCAGAGCTAAAGTATTTTTGGAACAAATAATCCCTAAGTTCGGGATGCCTGAAACCATCGACTCTGATCGGGGACTACATTTCATCTCAAAGCTCTTAAGACTGATGTGCGAAGCCTTACAGATAGATTGGCAATATCACACTCCATGGCATCCACAGAGTTCAGGAAGGGTGAAATGTATGAATCAGACCTTGAAGCGAGCAATCACTAAATTAACATTGAAAATGGGACTCCCCTGAACTAAATGCTTACCTCTGGCCCTTTTTCTAATCAGAACAGCTCCCAGAAGAGATTTGAATTTATCTCCATACAAAATGTTATTTGGGCTGCCTTATCCCGCATGTTAGAAAGATAGTAGTAAGACCCCCACTCTGGAAGTGGGTGATAAGCACCTCAGGGAATATATTACAGTGATAGCAAAAAGACTAGAAGATCTAAGGCAACGGGGACTATTGCCTCAAACTGTGAAATTGGAAATGAAACCACATATTATTTCTGCAGGGGACTAGACTCTAATAAAGATTTGGAAGGAGGAATCACTAAAACCAGACTGGGAGGGACCTTACCAGGTAATATTAACTACTGAGACAGCAGTAAGGACAATAGAGAAAGGGTGGACTCATAGTGCAAGAGTCAAAGGACCAGTAATGCCTCCCCTGACCGTCCCTAAATGGGAATGCGAGGGAGAATACACCAAGTTAAAAATAACTCGGAAGTAAATCTCTTGCAGAATTCGAGAAGAAAAAACATTACAGAAAGACATCTTGCTGTGAAACGAAGCAGGATCTCTGGTTCATGAGAAGTGACACCAGTGAGAAATTTGGTAAAATAGATGCAAACTGAGTTGTAAGGGCAAGATACAAACACAAGAGATAGATACGAACACAAGAGATAGACTTACATCTTACAGTTAGACTGGGGTGTAGTAACTGTGGGTACATTATCTCTTTATACAAAGCATTGTGAATCAAGTATTACTGTTGGACGAGTATAATAGCTTTTACCAGCTTTTAGTACGCCGACTGGGTCCTTGATATCACTGAAGAAAATATAGTAGAGGGCAAGACCGGGTTGGCCTCTGTACCTGCCACAAAGAAGATCTTTTACCCTGCTGTTGGTTGCAACCCAATAGGCACAGGGAGTGGAGGCACATGCCATGCTGGACTTCTGCTTACTATAATAGTGTTACCGCTGGTGATTATTACTGTTGAGAGTAACTGTCCAAAATGTTATCACAATACTTATTATAAAGAAAGTGTAATACATGCCTTTAGGGCACACAAATATATGAACAAGGTATGTTATGATAAAGATGAACGAAGGGTTTGCATGGAGGGCTATAAGCAGTACTGAGTGGCGAAAAATTTGGGACTGACAGGAACCGGACTAGGGTCGGATTGTCCAGAGGATGAGTGGATTTGTTGGGATATTTCATCCGAGGAAGAAGGTCAAGATTTAGGAAAGGAAGAAATTTTTACCAATAAAAAACAGAAAGTACAGCAAAATAAAACACCACTATCATTGCTGAATAATTTATGTCTTGACCTAAAGCAAAAACTAATCAAAGATTTGGAATTCCCTTCGGTAGGACAAAATTTATTTATTAATCTAGCGGAGAATATAGCAGTCGAGTTCAACCTTACTTGTTGTTGGGTTTGTGGGGGACCCCTAATGACCAAAAAGTGGCCTTGGAAAGGTACTGCCCTAGGTGCGAGAGAAACAAATGGAATTATAACTTCACCAACAGCAAGATAAGTCGACCAGAAGGATGGGTATTGAGTTTTACAACAATTGGGATAGATTGTTTGCAAAAAAATAGGAACCCCTTTTTCACAATCAGTTGGAGATACCCCCTGTAAAAGAATTTTAAGTACGAATTCAGTTTCTAATCAATATGTTCCCCGAGCTCCCGGGACTTACTGGACAGGTAAAAACACTTCTGACTGTAGATGGATAGAAAGTTGGAGATTGTACAAATGCAAAGGAACAAAAATGAACCCTTTCTCAGGGATAAGGGAAATTTCAAAGTTCTAGAAAAGCATAGATAATATCTCCGTAAATTTTGGAAGGCACTGGACGGGCTTTTCTGGATATGTGGAAAAAGGGCATACATTCTCCTCCCAGGAAAATGGACAAGATGTTGTTAAATCCACCAGGGGGTGGATTTAACCATGGACACTATTTCCCAGGTTATTCACGATTGTTAAACCTGTGGTGCTATTAAGCAGGCGAAAAGATTGAAGCCCCTATTGTATGGTGGATGTTGGGACAAGTATAAATACAGGGAGGCATGGTAGGTTGATTACATCACATTGATGCAGACCCGCCAAGGTAAATGCTATGTGCTTACCATGGTGGAAGTAACCACTGGATGGTTAGAGACTTATTCACTACCCCATACAATGACCCAGAATAACATTCTGCGTCTTGAAAAGCAAGTCCTGTGGTGACATGGGACTCCAGAACACATTGAGTCAGACAATGGGACTCATTTCAAAACCAATTTAGTTACTACTTGGGCAAAGGAACATGGTATTGAATGGGTATATCACATTCCATATCATGCACCAGTCGCTGGGAAGGTTGAACGGTGTAATGGACTGTTAAAAACTATTCTGAAAGCACTAGGTGGGGGAACTTTCAAGACCTGGGATCAAAACCTAGCAAAAACCACATGGTTAGTGAACACTAGGGGTTCTGTCAATAGAGTTGACCCTGCCCAAGTAGAATCCCTCCACATCGTAGATGGAGACAAAGTTCCAGTGATTCACTTGAGAGATATGCTAGAGAAAGCTGTTTGGGTTACCCCTGCCTCAGACCAAGACAAACCCATTTGTGGGATTATCTTTGCTCAAGGACCAGGATATACCTGGTGGGTAATGAAGAAGGATGGAGAGATCCAGTGTGTGCCTTAAGGAAATTTAACCTTGGGGGAAAACCAATTGTGTCTTCTGAGTTGTATTTTGCAGGAAACCAGTTACCAGATGAGAAAGACCTGAACTAAGCTGATGCCGGTATCTGATGATGAGACAGCCCAGAACAGTGAACCAGCCCTAAAACCAGAACTGTGGTTGTGACTGAGGAGGTCAAAGATCCAAACTGAACTGATGTTGGTGTTGATCTTCAATGACAAGACAACTGCTCCGAAAGACAAAACAAGGACTATATAAGCGCAGGACATAGGTAAATGGGAGATACAGGTGTTATGTAAAGAAATAGTATGGAATAAGGGGTGGAGAATGTAATGGTTTTGAGTCTAGGCCTTCCTTCCTGGTAACCAGGTAAGAACCAAGGAAGTATTTCATCCTATTACTTTACATAATCAAACATATAAATAAGAAGGAGAGAGGAGGGTCCTTTTTCTTCTCTTCCGGCGGACTTGAAGAAAACAGCTCCCTGCAGCTCCTCCAGTTGTGGGGGGTGTTGGACCTGTGATTTGTCAAAAGGCCGTTGCCTTCTTTCCGAGTTCGGAGGGAGATGCAGTGATTGTGGAGTGGACTGAGACATTTCTGTTCTCTCAAGGAAAGTATTGAGATTTCGTTTATTAGTTGCATATATCTGTTGGGGTTTTTTTTCTGTTTTCAGGTGTTAGGGGTTTCTTTCTTATGTATATATAGTCTTTGTAATTGTATTTATATATTGCTTTAGCTCTCTTATTTCGGTTCTCTTGGGGTTTTTTTTCCCTCTTTTCCCTTGTTTTTTGGGGGAGGGAAGCTTTTGCTGTGGTACTGGGGACTTGGCAGGGAGCCAGCTCCAAACCACCACACCTTTTCAGGACTTGAAACCTTCAACAGCACTGGCAGGGGGGATGGGTTCAGCTGCCTCTTCCCAACCTGCAGAAGTCCCCTGGCAATCCTAGAATGTGTCAATCATTAACCATTTCAGTCTCTGACACCACCCCATGATTTATGCATTCAATAATTTCTCTTTTGTCATTCACTGTGAATCTTCTTTGTGGGACGTGCCTTTCATATAGTGGACAGAAGGAGAAAAGAAAGAAGAAAAGGAAGATATAGCACAAATCTTTTCCCAATGCAATGCAATTTCCAAAAAACCCTACAGTAAAATAGTAAGCATATGGGACATAACAGGACCTCAATAGATAAAGTCAAATTTCCTAATGTTAACAAAGTTACAAACATCAGGATTTAATACTTGTGGGAAATGACTGGATTGTGGACAACTTAGGCCTTGAATTCGAGCAGTTACAGCTGTGAGGTTGTAAAAGAATGAAAACATCGAGGATGAGACAGCAGAAAAGGAGAAAAAACTGCAGTAAAAACCCGGTGTTGTTTTTGAGATATGCCAGTACATGAAAGAATGTCGACCATTAGAAAACGAGTTTAGGTGTGTGGACAAGAACGCATAACCAATGAAATATAGCATATTTGTGCATGAACAGAAGAAAACGACTATAAAACTAAGCCTACTGTAAATAAAGTGTTCACTGCCTGCCAACCGACTGAGTGTGCATATTTTCGGCTGCCGCAAATACTGACACAAATCTAATTTTCACTAGCCACTGTCTCCACTCCATGAGTAATCAGGGTATCCTTTAACACGTAGTGGGTGTGAGGGATTCTATAATAATGTGTCTGTTAGAGGGGGCAATGTGTCTTGAAATTGGACATGAAATTACACATCAGTTCTTATGCAAATACATTGAGTTACTTGGGAGCTGGTAAAAGGTTTTCTTATATTCTCTTCAGGTCTTTTGTTTTGTCTAGATTTAGTTTCATTTGTTAATATTTTGAGAAATTTAGCCAAGGATAAAATTTGATGCCTTCTGAGGCAGAGAGTTAATGCATATAATACATATTTGTATGATTCCAAATATGCATAAATTCTTGTACCAACTCCCAGGCTAAATTTGGTTGAGTTTCTTGATTCTCAATTGATTGAGACAGAATTATACATATATAAAAGCTTCTCCCAAGTCAATTTGTTTTTCAATAAAAAGACAAAATAAACTTGGCAAAAATTAAACTAGCAATACATAAAATGACTTGTCTTACACAAACTTACCATTGAGTTGCTCATAATAAAAACACAAATAAGTCAACAATTATTAATAAACTGATAATACAAGCCATTTTGGGAGTAGAGGAGATACAAACACAATGTTTGCGGTAAACTTTTACATAGTGCAAAACTACTGAGACAAAAATACATACAGATGTGCATATCACAAAATTAAGATAAAAACACAAACACATGCAAACAATCAGCACTGCAAAGAACGGTATAACTCTTCAGTCCTGTTGTTACTTTTTTTTCTCATGGGATACTTGTAAACTGATAATAGAAGCAATTGTGGGGGCAGTTATCTTTTCTGCCCATTGCAGCAATTGAAAACTTTATCGGTCTCACACAATTTGATCTCATCTGCTGGCAGGTTCCAGCAAAAAAAGGAAATCTGACCCACAACGGACCCATTATTAAAAAGAAGGAACTATCTATTTATCCAACTCCTTTTCTTATCTGGCATAATGCCACTAGGGCAGCAATAATGGAGAAGTCTGGAACATGTTTTCTCCAGAAAACAAATAAACCCAGAGCATACTGGAGCTCCTTTTTACTCCTCAGCATCTTTATTTGCTCTAGGGTGGCCAAGGTGTCAGAGGGAATACACACTGCTACCTTTTCTGTGGGAATTTGAAGTCTCAGACTTTCCAAGTGGGTGATAGTATTTGTCTGACCCACTGTGGTGACATCAGCAATCTGGGCAATCAATTTAGTTTTGTTATGTACAGCAGATATTTGTGAGCCAGTGTTAACATCGAGGTAACTAACTGTCAGCTGCCACCACCCATTAGGTTTATGGACAGGCCATACAGGAGTATGGTGAGTGTATGGGGACAACTACCCCTTGCTCCTGCAATTCTGCAATTTCTGGAGTAACTTTTTCACTTGTTCCTAAAGGGAGTGGGTGGAGGTTTACATTTGTTGTTTTGCAAGGAGGTAGGCTTGGAGCAGTTTGTAACAGACTGACAGAGGGAGATGGGAGACCAAAAACCGATTCTTTCCCTCTAGCATCTGTCCAGGCTCGTCCCTTTAATAGATCCAACCCCGAGATGTTAGCTGGTAGCGGTCCCACAATCATGACAGTTTCTGTGGCTGGTAACCAGCATTTCACCTGAGCTGTGTACTGGGATTGGGATTTGCCAAAGGCATCAGTTACCCATATCCTTTTTTTGTCTGGCTTAATGCCAACACGAGGAGTAACTTTGGAGTGCTGAGACCTATGCACCAGTATCTACCACAAAGGTAGCTAAGGATTTAAGAGGGTCCAGGGGAAAGGTGATTACCAAATCTCCCTGGCTGTTTTCAGTGACCTTTCTCTCATAAACCCACTGGTGGTTCTTTGGTTTATTTGAGAGCAGCAAGTCCAGTTTCTTGACTCGGAACTGGTCAAACTGGTTAGTCTGGTTTCTGGAGAGGCTGAGGGGATCACAGTGTTGGACTCCTGAGGGGCGTTGCTCCTAGGAGGTGACTCCTGTTCTTCGATCTTGTCCCAGCGCTTAATCAAGCATTCCAGATTAGTGGTAGGTAATGTGTCCGTTACTTCTCGAGGAATTCCTTTTGCAACACCCTCCACCCACAAACTGTGCCTCTTTCACCCACTAGATGACACATTTTGTTGACAAATACCTGGTGAGGCAGGTTTTTGGACCTTCCCTGCCATCCTGATGTGTGTTCTCTGACCACTTGTACCAGAGAGCCCCAACTGCTGACCAGTAGCTATTAATTCTTGGACTATCTCCAACCAGGTTATTCCTGGTGGGGTACCCCTTCTTCTAGACCTAGAGGTTGCCTTTATGGGCTCTTGTAATTGTTTAGCACAAACTTTTAGTGCATCAGGCAGGCCTCGCATCAAGACAGGAAATCTCTGTGGATCTGCCTCGAGTTCCATTGGGGAATTTCATTGTGGGTCCAATAATTTTGTGCGCATTAATTGGAGATGTGGGGTTTTGTACACTTTTTACAATGTGTACAAAACATTGTAAAAACATTACATTGTGGGTGTTTTAATTGTGTGAGGATCTCCCCTTTCTATCGCGTCTAACCTGCCTGTCCAGTAGGCAGCTCTCTGGGTCAGGGACCACGGTGCTTGGTTATCATTTGTGGTCAGGAAGATCCCTGGGCCCCAAAATCCTCGAACCTCATCCTCGCTCAACAAAATTCGATCCCCCCCCGTAAGGGACACCCTCCACACATATTCAGTCTCCGATTCATTTGCCTTACAACTGTATTTTTCCTGAAGTTTGGTCAGGGCTTCCCCCGTGTACAGGGTAGTCCGTGTGGTAGTTTACCAATCTGCCCCTTGGCCAGTGGTTTCAGTTTTAATGAGGGGACGCATATGCATTTCTTCGTCCTCCGGATAACTTTGCTTAAGCTCTTCCAATTCCCCAGAGGGGTACAGGCATTTATTAACATCCACTGGTCTGGGGTATTTTAAATTGATGTCCCATAGTTCACAATTTTTTGTTTCTATTGCTTTTTCAAGCCTTTCACTTTGCTCCTCCTCATCTTGGAGGGTTGACTGAAGCAACAGATTAATTTCCCTTTCCCCCCTGAACTGCTTCACGCTCAGCAGTTAACTGCAAGCATTCTTTTTCTAGTTGCTCCTGTAATGCCTTCACTGACTCTTGTAAAGATCTTATCACTTCACCTGTAGATTTCTGAATAACCTCTTTTTCTAGTTGATCCTGCAATGCTTTCATTGATTCTTGAAAAGATTTTATCACTTCACTTACAGATTTCTGAATAGCCAAGCTCTCTTTTTGTATTGTTCTAAGGACAACACCTAAAACAGCACCTACAAGAAGTAGTCCTAATCCAAGGACAGACATCAGGAGGGAATAATCCCCATATAACTCACCCTGGTGTGTCATTCCTTTTGACTCAGTCATTAACCCAGATAAGGTTAATGTCTTTCTCCCCCTTAACCCTCTGAGGGTCGGCTTGACTCTCTCCTGGAAAAACCTTTCAACAGGCCCAGGTTACACCAGAAAGCCTTTCAACAGGTCTGATGTGCCCAAGTCACACCGAGAGGAGAAAAATTATCACTATGATTTCATAATGAGGGGACGGTCACCATTTGACTTGCCCTCGGTATCAGTTTTGGACTACACCGATTACTTCACCACATCCAAAGGATCCAAAGGGGGGGTAACCCAGGTTCTTATTAATAAATCCCTTGGGGTGTATTAGAGTGAAATGATACTGAATAATTGGTGTTCGAAAATATATATATATGTAGGGTTTATTTTAGAACAATTTTGTTTCAAAGGTAAACAGGTATGTTGCCATTTTGGGTGTTATCATCTATATCTCTCATCTATAGCGATATGGCATAAAGATAACCTTTAGGCAAAATGCATAAAGGAGAGAAAGGAAAGACAGGATAAGGGTAAGGGAGAGTAAGGGAAAGAAAATATGAGAGTGGAAAGATGGGGTCCAGCGATGAAACTTGGTAGTTGCAGCTTCCATGTCTGTCAGTTGAAGAGGTGGCCTTGATCCATTGGGGGTGAAGGAAGGAAGCCCATACACTCAAAGAAGTTATGAGTTATTATATCCATGGATAGTGTCATGGGTCATGCCTCGAGCCTCCAACGTCTCCTGGGCCTGTGCAGAATTCCTGTGAGTGGCCTGGTAAAAGGGTTCTTCTTGCCTTTTCAGGACTTGACAACTTCAGCAGCACTGGCAGGGGGGATGGGTCCAGTTGCCTCTTTCCAGCCTGCAAAAGTCCCCTGACAATCCTAGAATGCATAAATCATTAACCATTTCAGTCTCTGACAGACAGAAACATACAAACCTCTAAAGTATTTATGACTTTTTAAATTTATGACATTTTTTTCAAGAATATATAAGTGTACAGTCTATAAAGATACAGAATTACATATTGTAGCCAATTTACTTCACTAAGTAACATCTGTATTTAAAACATCACCCAAAAGAAACATTTTGGAGGCATGTCCTACCTTACAATGCCACAATTATCCTGTTAGTCTCTAAGTCATACTAAAACTCTACAATCTTACTTACATCTGTTTAAATATTGATTTTAGTAGAAACATAAAACACTATCCTAGAATACAGCTTTCTAAATTATGGAAAATTTTGGTTCTAAATTGGAACTCCTTTACTAGTCCTCTGTTCTATAATTCTTGGAATAAATTCAATTCAGGAGCAGTTATGTTGTTAGTTGTTAGTTGAACTGGTTGC
>NW_020885211.1:0-34639 GCF_003945725.1 Corapipo altera
TGAGGTCCAGATGCTGGCTTGGGAAGAAGCCTCCAGTGCCTGGCCCCAGTGTAAGAGCAAGCACAGCTAATCATGGAGGAGTTCACCAAGCCTGTTCTTGAGACCAGCACCATCTCCTTAAATGATCTGTTCTAATGCTTAACTCTTCTGTTGCGAGAGAGGTGTATTTTTTTGTGCATGTTGCGTGTGTGCTAGGTTGTTTGGTTTGCTTTAGGGGTTTCCTGTTTTTGTTACTGTGTGGGGGTTTTTTTGTTCGTTTCTGTTTTGTTGTGGAGGGCTTTGTTTTTGTTTGGGTTGTCGTCTTGTTTAATTGAAGCTCTCTGCAAGAGATGGAATAGACTGAAACTGAGGCAAAGCAGCAAAGACGATTTGCAACAGCCTTTCCCCTTTGAGCATTGCAAACTTAGTCAAGAATCTATCTTTGGGAGGTTTGGTGTTGGCTTGGACTTTGAAGCCTGTGTCCGAGAGCTGCTGTGACCAGGGCTTGCTCGTGTTGCTGCAACAGCAGTGGTCGGTGATGAAGACAGTACTTAGGAAAATTCCTGTGTTTTCAGCGGTTAGCCAGACACACCAGTGGTTAGTGCTGGGGATGGGATATCAGAAAATTCCTACGTTTGCAGCAATTAAGCAAACACCAGTGCTTGGTGCCGGGGATGGGATATCGGAGCATTCCCGCGTTTTCAGCAACTAGCCAAACACACCGGTGTGGTCAGTGACAGGGACGGGATATCGGAAAATCGCAGAGTTGGCCTCAAACAGCAAACACGCGGTCGGTCGGTGCCGGAGGTGTGGATATCGCGGAATTCGCGGTGTCCCGCAGCATTCCCTGGAGCCGGGTGTAATTGCGCGGCGCGGCCGCAGGAGGGCGGTGGTGGAACATTCCATCGGGTCCCCTTCCGTGGGAGCGCGGGGGAATCTCACGTTCGCGGGGGAAGGGGATAGGTAGTTAAAAATTTATAGTGTTTATTGCTTCTTTATGTGTTTATATTGATGCGAGCGGCCGAGTAGCTGATTTATCCTCACTTCCCAACTTGACGGAGGCGCGGGGGTTGTGCGAGCAGGGTGTCACTGCCCCGCTGGGGGAAGGCTTGTGGAAGGGAGGATACTTAACTGGGAGCGTGTACACATCGTTTGCTGGGTGCTACCTGCCAACCCTGCCATTAAGATTTCAGGTGCGTTTTTCTACAGGGAGAGTAAAACTGCTGGAGGCAATAGGATCACTCTTTGGGGGGGGGCTGCATGGAAATATCTGCTTATTCCTTTTGTGCTGGATGGCTGAGAAGTAACAACAATGGCCCAAAATCTGAAAATTTGTGTGTTTTCAAATATGTCGTTGCACTGTACTCTTCTCAACTGGTAAAAAAAACCACGAAAAAAACAATTGGTTTGGGATTTTTCTTGTCAAACATACTGAGATCTTGGGGTGGAAAACACTCTACAGGATTTAGTTTTGTTTGTCTAGCTAAAGTATAAACAATCTCATTTTCACAATGTGTGAAATTTCTCTGTTTTAAATGGAGTGTTCATCTGCTTCATTTGGAATGTCAGTTACTTGTACGTGATGACAGAAGTGCATTAATAAAGCAGCCAGGAATAAAATGTCAGAGCCTTTTTGTTCTGCCTCTTGACACCCTAGAAATCCTGGTGTTTAATTTTCACTTACTACAGCAGATTGCATAAGTATTGAAAAGAAATGCACCTAATCCTGAAATGCACTTTTGACCCCTTGTCTTTGACCCTGACACGCATGTTGGCATTGGAAATAAAATTCTGGCAGTTTTGCTTGGTTCAGTAAAGGCGAGTTTGCAGAGACAGACAGGAAATCCATTCCTACTCTGTAGATTTATCACAAAAATGCCTAAACATTAGGCATTACAACATTACAACAAAGTAAGTTTGCTTTACTGGAAACAAACTCACACCTTTGCTCTTTCAAAGATCCTGTTTACAAGTTAAAGCCATGGCTCAGACTGTCTTTCTTCTTAAACTACCAATCTATAGGTGCTGCCTGAAGGCACTTGCAAAGAAAAAAATCAGGAGATACCCTGCTGCTATCATGAGCTAACAGAAGCGCTTGATGTTCTGAATATGGGATGATTGTGTTTCAGTAGTCTGAAAGCCTGGAGAGCTGAAGCTGAAATGGTGACACGTGTGTGCTGTCACCAGCAAAATGATTGCACTGCATAGGAAAAGCCCAATTGAAGTTATCCGGACCAACACAAATCTTTCTGGAGCAAAATGCATTCCCTATTAAGCCTATTAATGGGCTATATCATAAAAAGATTTCAAAAAGGTCAGCTGAAATGACTCTTGATGTTATCTCCCTCAATGGCTCTGCCTACACTTGGAATAGAATCGTGTTTGAAACAGAGGCACAGTTTGAGTTCAGCTCTTGCTGTTCCATTACGACAATGATTTGGCAGCCTGGCAAGAGCTTGGATGAGATGTTAGAAGCTCTGTTTTCTTCTTGGAGGAGGAGGGGAAGGCTTTGAATTCTGTAAGATTTAAACAAAGTGCTATGTGGCGCAGGTAGTTTGAATTTTTGTTGGGTTTTTGTTGTTGTTGTTGTTGTTGTTGTTTGTTTGTTTCTTTAATGTGGCTGGTTCTGTGCTAAACATTTTTCTGTGTTCGAGGTCATGGATGACACAAAATTCATCTTGGATTATTTTTAGGACTGTTGTCAACGTGGCTTTCCTTCTCAGAATAGACCTAATCTGTATTTGCAAGGGATAGAATTAAATAAAATTATTACAGGCTATCAAACAGACCTGGCAATGAAAAGGGTGCCATAAGCACATGACAAGAAATTGCTGCTGTCACATGGTGGCTGTGAAAGTTAATGAAGAGAAAGAAGGTGAGGAAGGAGTAAAGGTGTAGATTTGTTATGCTGGCTAGAAAGTTGAATGCAACAAGTTTGTACTATAGGTGGGAAGAAAACCCAAGTGTTTTGATGCCCAATTCCATGTTCTGTTTGCCGGCAATGATTGTTTTGTATTTGGGTGCTCTAAGGAACAGGGACATGGAGGTGACTTGTTGGGATTGCTGATAACATGTGAGTTTTCCACTGGACAGTGTTGTTGGTACAGTTTCTGGTGTGAAACTGCATTTTAAATATAGAAACAGATACATTAAAAATAAATAAAAATTCCTCACTTTTGTTTCTGTCTAGGAAAAGGCTGTTCATGCTTTTCACAAACTGTTTCCTCCTTCCAGAAGGTGTTCTTACAGTTAATGAAGAACTGACCACGGTGTGGTCAGGACTACCAAAAGGAAAGCTCCAGAGATTTTACCCATGGAAGCTCCTGATGGATGCTTCTTTCTATGCATTACCTCTCTATGGCTGATTCTGCATCATCACTCACTTGTGTGTTTGTGTTACATTCTTAGTTATGACATGGAATTTTTTCTATGCATTGAAAGACTGCCTACAAATATAATGGAAATGAAAGGGTATTGTTACAATGCCTCATCTAAACATTTGCTCAAGAACAAGTGCCTTATCTTTAAAATCCTCTTGATGGCACTGGAGCCTTCAAGAGATATACATGCTCAGAAGCCCTTTCTTTCGGGTACCAAATCCTATTATCTAGGTTAGCTCATCTGTATTCAAAAGATCAATGTTGCATTATTACAAAGATCCTTTCAAGTGTAAAAAGGATGGCACTTCATTACAGAAAGTAAAAGAAACTAATCAAACTTTCTTGGTGAAATCATTGACTTTTTAAAGTAAAGGGCAAATTTAAGAATTTGAAAGTCCGAAATGTAAGAGTCTTACAGTGGAGGCTCTGTGCTGCTCTAACTTAAATCTCCTGTAACACAGTTCTTGGATTTTCATATAATCTGGAGAAGAAAGTGGTGTGATGTAGCTCTCCTGATGGCTTCCCATTAAGCCAAGCTGCCATTTGCCCTCCTGAAATCTGATGTTCTCTGTGGCTTGGGGAACTGTCCAGTGTGCAAAGAGGGTCTTTATATGAGAGAACAGATGAGATAATCTCTTCCTTGGGGACAGTTAGGTTTTGCCTTAGCACTGTGCAGATATTCAGCAAACCTGAAATCACAGTGGGCTTAACTTGAGTCCTTGTCTAGGTTGTCATGTAGGGTCGTGTAGCTTGTCATCAGAAACAATCAGCTGTTTCTTCCCTTTTGGTTTTTGATTGTTTTATTTCATTTGTGAAAGGACAGCACACAGTTGTACAGTTTCCTGGTTCATTTCTGATAGCCATCTCTCCTATCTCATGCCTCTGACTGTAGCTTCCCAAATGCTTTGTTACAGAAATGGTTATTACTGCTTTACACTGCCTGAGAATAAATACAGGACAGAACCCAGACCACTGAGCTCCCACTCCTCAATGAATTAGTACTGATTAGCAGCTCATCTGTGAATATTGGTTTTTTTTTTTCGTTTTTGCTTATCTCCCTTGTCTGATTAGGTGACTTGTGTAGCTCACCAGCACTGGGGGACCTTGCTGTTGAAAATGCTGCTCAGAATTCCCTTTTGGTGACTGAGTGCTCAGTTCATTTTCATGAATAAATCTCTAGCATCTGATCATCCACAGAAATGAACATAAACGACTTATGAATGCAGCCAAATCAAAATTCAGCTTTAGTTTTCATGCATATTCATGAATATTTCTTCTCACCACTTGCTTTCTCACTGACAACAGGCGTGAGTGAATCTGAGCTGCCAAAGTTCAGTGCCAAAGTTCAGACCTAGCAGGCACTTCAAGCAGATCAGTGTAGCCAACTTGTACCAGTCTTCACTTCAAACTTAAAGTAAGCTGGTTTGAATTTAGGATGTAATTGTCTTGACCAAGTGATTTGGAAAAGATAGAAATTATGCCTCAGAAATCTGAATTGAGAAAGCAAAATGACTTTGTCTCAATGATCTACTGAGTTGAATTTGGACTGGACTGAAGCATCCTGATGTACTGACTGAGTCTGGATTGGGTTGAACTGGATTGAAGCAGACTAGTTTTATTGGCTTCCAGTTCCCTTGTTGTTATTAATGGTTAATAGTGTCACAGTATCCTCTCTATCCTTCATGGATTTTTTTTTTTTCCCACTCTGAGTTTCCAATTCTCAAAAATGCTTGTGGTGCACATGCTAGGGGGAAGCTCAAGTGAGTTGTTTTAAAATGGGAATAATAAAATTAATTTTGTGACATATTGAGGAAGCATTTTCAGGAATATGTGGCTGTAAAACCTAGTCTTGGATGCTGATATATCTAAAATAATTCTTCCAGTTTGTTCTTATGTGCTATTTAGTGTTGAAATTAGTTGTTGTGGCTACTGTGTGCAGGATGCATTGTGTTTATTTCTGAGCATGCATTTCCTCAAAATACATGTTTAGAGTCCCATTCTTGACCCTGGTGACACAGGAAAGCAGCCTGCTGTATTTAAACTTCACCTGGTCTTATGCCAGGGCTTCTTTCTTTGTTTATGAGCTGTTTTATAAGTGTTGTGGGCTGCCTTCTGACATTGGAACATGAGTGGGTTCTCTTATTTCACTGGTTTGTGGTTTGATTTTTTCCATTTGTTACTGAGAAAGCTGCAAATACTCTTTGCGTGCAAAGGAAGTTGAGACTTGTTTGTATGAGGAGAGAAAAATTCTTTCTATAACATTGACTTCTATAACTGTGGTTAGTTCCAGTTGAATTTCTCAAAATTGGCTTCTATAAAGGAAGTAAATATTCCTTCCCAGCCAATTTAGTTTACAGGTAACTATGTAAAAGGCTTTTCCAGGTAATCAGATTAAGAGGAAATGAAAAGCCAAGGTAGGTCAAAATAAGAAAAAACATATTTGACAATAAACTGGCATTCAGTGACTGCTAACTTGCTCTACATACAAGGTGTATGTATCACTCAAAACATGAAAATGCTCAAATTGGTTTTCTGCACAGTGGTATGTTCACCCTAAATGAAGGGTAAAATTGTTCAAGTTACATTTTTTTTTTTTTTACACTATGCAAAACTCAGCACTAAGTGGTTTTCAGCAGTGTGGGTATCTTAAGCTGGTGTTGAACAACTTAGTTTTCAGGTTGATGCCAATGAATTTTCCAAGGTTTTTAGCAGTTTTCTAGAGCTCAAGAGTACAACACTCATTTTGCCTGGTGTTGGGAAGAGATTCCCATGATACACTTCACTTAGTTTATGCTCATTAAGAGGTTATATTTACAAAACAGCCTTGGCTTTCAGATTGTTCAGTGGCTGTTTAAAACTGGGTAAAAGCTTAGAGTACATGAATAACTGTAGGATGAGGAAATAATTCCCCCTTGTCCTGTCACTCCATGCCTCTCCAGCTCTCTGGGAGCCCCTCTAGCTACTGGAAGGGGTTCTAAGGTCTTCCTGAAGCCTTTTCTGTTCCAGGCTGTCTCAGCCTGTTTTCCCAGGTGAGGTGTTCCAGCCCTTGGATCATCTTCATGGCCCTCCTCTCTTCTCACTCCAACAGCGAATATTACAACATAATAGAAGACAAAACCAGAAAAGAAAAGATAGCTCAAGTGAGGCTTTAATCAGATTTACTGAAAGAATCTAATCTGTGATTTATCATGTGACTGTGCCCTGCTCACAGGTGGCTCCAGTTGAGAGAAAACATCTCCCTTTAATATGAGCAGTAATTCTAAACATGACTGGATTTTACTGCTACAACTGGAACGAAAAATTAGCAAAAAGATAGTTTTATTTCCTAGCTCTTATTCCTTGGCCTGCCACAAATGCAGCTGACTTTCAGTGTTGGTTGGGTGACTTGAAGTTTTCCAACCTTCATTTCTGCTTCCCCAGAGCAGAAGGAGTGCTGAACTGGCTGCTTTGTGGTCCAGGTGAGGTGTTGGAGGCTGCAACCCTGAAATGAATTGCTGTGAACATTGTATTTGATAGTCCAACTACTCTATCCACAGTTCTTCAAGTTAATGGTGGTTATTGGACAAAACTGAGCATAAAGTACTACTTACCTCAAGGAGAAAAAGAAGCATCTAGTATTGGCTCTGTCAGAGTTGAGATGCTGGATTAGCTGAGCACTGGATAGTTGTGGGGCTTTTATTTTTTTCCCTTCTGGAAATATTAGCAGCAAATGTACTACATAAATTGTGCAAGTATATCAAAGAGTAGAAATGTGTTCTGGGCTGAGGTTTCCCAATATTAATTATGCCATCAGAGAAGATTTACAAGACACATACAAATGTAGTTACTAACTATTAAGTTCTTTCTGGGCAATAATGGAAGGACAGTAAAAACTGCTTTCCTTCATGTAGCTGTGATTGCAACTACAGTTTGTAACATGGTTTCTAAATTATGTGTTAGATGTGCTTTTTTCCCTACTTTTTTTTTTTATATATTTTTTGTGGATGTTTACATTTTATCTCGTTTACTCGGGTCATGTAACAGCTCTGTTACAAGTGCCCTTGGCACTGCTGCCCCAGAACAGAATGTACCAAAGGAAATAAACGGAAGTATCCTATTTTTTTTTTTTTCCCATGGCTTCTGTTTGCCATTTCTGTCACATTTATTGCAGCTTTGGAGGATGCAGGACTGAAATCCTCTGCCATTTTACTGTGACTTACGAAGGCTAGAGTGCACAAAGCTGTTAAACCAGATTGCAAGTTCTTTTATAGGGGTGTTTTCTTTATATTTCAGCATTTCATTTGCTCACCAACTGTTTTGACTGATTGATCATCTTTGGGTGTTGATTTCAAGGGGAACACTGTGCTTGATCTAACGAAAGACATAAAAAAATGTGGATTGTATCTGTAGCTTGATTTTTCTTTACTTATGTAAATGATTTGTACAAAACCTAATGAAGACCAAGATAGGCACAATTGGCAAGTGGATTATTCAGTTTCATAGTAAATTAGGCAATGATTTTGGACTATTCATATTTTAATATAAGGAAATAAATCCTCTAACTTTTTAATTCTTAGGCTTTTTGTCCACAGCTTAAAATTTGTCCCGGAACTACACCAGTCCTCTTCTTATATCTTGATTTTTTTTTTTTTTTTCTGGTGCTGTATCCCATGTGAGTTAGACCAGCTAACTTATGCCAGTGGCACATGGAACTAGGGCACTCTGTTGTCAGAGGATTTTGTTTGACAACAGCAGGATGTTTCTGTACCTCAAAACATTAATGCCTTCATATTAGCTTTGCTGTTGGGAAACACTGTATTTCAATAACAAAGTTCAAAAGGTTCACTCCGTGGGTTCAAAAGGCACTCCTTGGAATGTCTGTGGTGTTATAAAAACTCAGTGCCTGATGGGTTTGAAAAACATTAAGAGCATATATGTGCAGTTCATTTATATCAGATCTTCATTTCGTTCAGCCATGCCCTTTCCTTGGAGGAAAGGCATTCTCCTAATCAAGTGGAATAATCAGGCTGCACAGGTGTCATTTTTGCCGATCCTCGAAGTTTACCCCAAGTACTTCCTTAGGAGCAACTAAGATTTTCATGTCCTTAACGATTTTTATAGAGCTGTTTTTTTCAAATTTACTGCCAGCAACTTGTCTCCGGCCCGGGAGCGTGCAGGGGTGTCACAGGGAATTCTGCGTAACCAACGGGCCCGATGTTCCCCCTGGTTACGTAGCCAAGGATGTCGAGCGATGGAGCTGAAGGAGTTGGCTCAGCAAGGGCTCTTCCCCGGGCAGGTCGGGGAGGAGAGGGCTGCGCACTCACGCCGGGGGCTGGAGCGGGGCGGGAGAACGGGACAGCTTAAAATGGCCCGGGCGGGGGCAGCTCCTGCGGGATCCCCGGGAACAGGGCAAGGCGCCGGCGGGTCCCGCCGGGCGATCCCGCAGGTGAGCGCGGCCCCTCATTAGCGGCCCCTCATTAGCGGTGGCCGCGCGCGGAGCCGCCGCGCGCCGAGCTCGCGTCCGCCTCAGCCGGGAAGATGCAGAAGGGCTGGAAAAAGTACTTCGGGCAGAAGTCCCTCAGCGAGGTGGCCATGGACAAGTACCTGGGAAGTCTGGGACTCTACCGCAAGATGACGGCCAAGGACGCCTCCTGCCTCTTCAGAGCCGTCTCGGAGCAAGTGGGCAGCCGGCCGGGCTGGGGGGAGCCTGGGGGGCCTCAGGCCGAGCGCCACCGGGGCTGGGCTGGGGGTGCTCCCGGAGCCCCCCCGGGTGCCCGAGGTGAGGTGGCGCGGGGGGGGGATGGAGGGGGGTGTGGGTGTGGATGGGTGAGGAGGTGTGTGAGGATGGGAGCCATCAGCCCCCGGGCGCTCCGACTGCCGCCAGCCCTCACGTGTCCGCGACCCTCCGCACCGCCGGGGCTCTGTGCTGCTATCAGTCTTTGCAAACTGCGGGTAAAATAACGACTCGTGCGAAGCGTGAAACAAGCTCTGAAATTTTCTCCTTCGTTCCTTCGTAACTTTTTATTTTCTTCCAGCTGTTCTCATCTCAAATTCATCATTTGGAAGTTAGGAAAGCTTGTGTCTCCTTTATGAGGCAGCACCAGTCCAGGTTTGAATCTGTAAGTAACTGCGTGGGGCAGCTGTGCACGTGTAGTTAGGCAGAGCTGTGGAAGGGGGGGTGTAGTTTTGCACTAAACGCGCCCACATGAACATGCTGTGCCTTGCCTGGCTTGCCGCGTGTGAGAGAAGTGGCAGGGTGACTGCTTCCTTACCTTATTTGAGTTGCAACCACACAACAAGTTACTAAAACCCAAGTAACAGGGTGGGAGTTATTTGTGTATAATCTCTACGGAGCAGCCATTGCAGAAATGGATAGGTAGGAAATGTGTAGGACTTTAGAGCAAGAAACAAATATCAAAAGATAGTGGAAAATTCCAGTATGTGTGAAATCACTGGATGAAATCGTGGGGTTTTGGGGTGAGTTTTCTGGTTGGTTTTGTCTGTGGCAGTTTGTGTGGGCGCAGCTGCGTGTATGGTGTTGGTGTGGGTTTTGGGGGTTGTGTTTTGGGATTTTATTTGGTTGGGTTTTTTCCCCAGTAATCATATGTAAGTGCATAATCTAAACTAGGAGGGAGATGAGCCCCAGAGTATGGGTCGCTGACTTGTGCTCCTAATTTTTTTTAGAATCTCTTGGTATTTCCACGTTGGTACCCCAAATCATTCCCATGATTTAAGGCAGGGAAGAGCTAAATTCCTGCCCCTGGTCAGGCCAGAGCCCTTCAGAACCCAAAACTGACAGGAATTGGCAGATTAGTCCTAAATTTGATGTTTATGTCCCCGGCCCCTACCCTGCCCCCTTCCATACAACAGCTAGAAGCTGTTAAGTAGTGTTTAGGTTTAACTTTGTTTTCCAGCTGCCTAAGTTTTTGTATTTGTTTTCTTCGTTGTTGAAAGTATGTGGAAGGCTCATTTGAGAAATACCTAGAACGACTAAGAGATCCAAAGGTAAGAACTGATCTAATACTTCTCAAGAGACTAAAATTTGAGGAGACTAGAAAAGGAACGTAATTAGGTGACAGTTTAAAATGTGCTTGAGTTTGCGGTTTTTTTTTTAGATGGACCCCAATCCTGGGGTCTCATTTGCGTAAGTAATACTAAGGATTTGTAGTAAATAACCATGAAAAAATTGTTTGTACAGTACCACTTTTAGTGGGGAATTTGTATGGGTGCAAAGAAGCAATCTCTGTAGGCTGGACAATAAAAGCTTACTCAAAATTGCAATTTTTCTCTAAGAAAAAAACAACATGGAGTGTACTTCACATTAAATGTTTATCAGGGTTTGTAATCCCCTGCTTCTTCCTTTACCCCCAGGTTCAAATGCCAGAGTTCAAAGTTTTATGTCTTTAGTCTTTAACCAGTAAGCTTGATCAATGCCACAGTCTCTGAAAAAAATGTGATTTTAATTTCAAAGCAAATCTATCTTGAGTGATGTGTTTTAAGAGCTGCTGCCAGAACCGTTCTGTTTTACTCATTTTGGTAATTGTGGCTATCCCATCCTGCAGACCCCTTTCACCACACCACACTCTCCCCCAAATCCTAATATCTCAACTTCCAGATTGTTTTAACAAACTGATGAGTTTGGATGGGGGTTTTAATACTACAGAGAGCTGGAATAAAGTTGTTGATGTTGAAGATGCCTCTACTCTTTTATGTAATCTTATAATCTTGCATAGGAAAGTGCTGGCCAGCTGGAAATAAGTGCTTTATCAATGATGTACAAGTAAGTATCTATTTCTTATGTTTTCTTGTTTTGGGTTGATGGTGTGGGGGTTGTGGCCCCAGAACCTTCTAACTCTTTGTCACTGAGATGTGGATGTGTGAAACGTGGTGAGAAATGCTTCCTTAACACTTAACTGACATGTGAATGGTGCCATCCCAGCTCCTGTGGGTTAAGGGGAGGGTCGCTTTTCAGGGATGCTCCTCTGTTATCTGTTTGTTGGTGTTAAACTTTCTGGTGGCTGAAGGATGGAAAATGGGGAAAAACAAGGGGCTGTCTGTAGTGGAAACGCTGTGGTAGTTAAAAGCATGACTAAAACTCATGTGAGTCTTCTTGAAAGCACCAGTAGCGAGGAGTACTTGCCCTACTTGGTGCATAAACCCTGATACTTATTTCAGAGGTAAATTAAAGCCTGCAGAGGTGCTGCTGCCTTGCTAAAAATGCTGCTATCCTGTATCAGGCTGGCTCTCCAGTGATAGAAATAAGAACCCTCCCTTTGCAGGCTCATTTTGCCCCAGTACTAAAGGAACAAACTGAAGGTTGGCACGAGTCACTAGTTCTCTGTACTGGGGTTCTAGTCCTTTTGCAGGGGGACTGGTTCCCTTAGTGATTGTCTTGTAAATTGTAAATTCTAAAAAAATAAATTGTCTCAATGTCTGAGCACCCTTCTACCAGCATAAGTCCTTGATTTCATCTGTGAGTAAATGACATGCACTTTCCTGGATAGTTTTCTTTTTTCCTCTCAAGATGGGTGGTGTTTACTCATCTGGCCATTGCTTTATTGGGAGCATTCACTTTTCAGGAAAAGTACTTCACACGATTTTTTTTGTAAACCATCAGTGGATTCTCTAAACAGTTCCCTGCAAACTTCTCCATAACATGGTTCTACTAAAAGTTTGCTCTTGTAAGTCTTGTTTTTGCTCTGCTTGCCTAGGCGAGACTTCATTCTGTATCGGTACCCTGGAAAGCCACCCACGTATGCCACAGACCATGACTTTGAAGACAAGGTGAGCAGAAGTGAGGGCAATTTCCTCCTACCCCTGCTATCTACTTACCTTCAGTCCTGCTTAGTTGTAAAATCTTGCCACTGGAATTGAGCTCTTGAAACTCCAGTGCCCTTGCATATTTGAACAAAACCGCAGAGTTGACTTCGGCTCACAGAAAAAGCACAGGATTTGCACAACAGTTAACTCAGTTATAGCAGCTTTGCTTCCTATCTGAGCAGTGGATTTGTGTGCTGTTCCCTGTTCTGTTACTCCTGCTTAATTGATTTTGATAGCAAGAGTTAATATCACAACTCCGGAATATTCTTTCGTGTTTCTGAAATCTTTGTGTAAAAACACTTCCCAGGGCGAGTTTGAATAACCTGACAGCACAGAATGAAATGTGTTGAGTTACACCAAGATACATTTCTCATACTGGCAAATAGAAGGTGTTCTCCCCACCCCTAGTGCCACTTCCTGAAGTCAGATGAGGCATGCAGGTTTTTTTCTTGAAGAGGAGAAGTTAATGGGATTTGACTGATCTATTAAAGCTGATTTCTGTGGCGTACAAACTGATGTGAGTTAAGGATGGGAACTGTTGAAACAGCTTGTCTACAGCAGAATTACTGCTGGGGGCAAAAGGAAGGAATATAGAGGAGAAATGCTATGTATTACCTTCCCTCTGAGCCCTCTTGTTTTCTGCAGCCACGCAGATGTGGCTGCACAGTTATGGGACTAGTTCAGGCACGATGCCAGTGAAGTTGCTGTGGTGTGATTTCAGTGTGGGCTGTTACATTTGCCAAAGTGGCCAGTCTGCTCTGAATCTGTGCTGCAGCCAGCAGCTGTTGATTTCTGCTGATTAGTATTGCTTACTTGGTTTACACACACTTCTTTCTTCTTCTTTGTAGTTTTCTGTGTAGCTTAATTTAATTCCAAAATGAGCTGAGTTTAAAAATCAAGCAGTATGGTTTAAATGTGTGTTTGTCCTCCAGGGCTTTACAAACCAGAGCTCTCATTAAGTGTTGGCAGCTGTCTGTCATTAGACTGTACATACAGGCAGCAGCTCCTTCTGGTGTTGCTCATCCTCACCGTGAGAGGAGAGCTTGTGTTGGCAGAATACCCAGTGCTCAGAGAATTAAGAGCCCTGGCATCCCAGCCCCTGCTGGCTCTCTGGGAAGCATCCTTGCTGGCAGTGTGCTGGTAGCTGCCTGACAGCTTCTGCTGGTTGCAGTTGGCTCTGGCTGTGTGCCAGGGTGGGGTTTGATGGCACACATTTACACGGTGTGCCAGGGCATCTGCTGCAGAAATCTGCATGCACCCCTTCAAAAAGCAACACAATACTTTTTATTAAAAGTGAGGCTTTGAGGGCTAGAGAAATAAAAGCTCTTCTTGTCCATCTCATAAAGAAGGATGAAACGTGCCTTTGACACTTGGACAGTGTGTCTCAGGGGTACTGCATTAAATGGCTTGTACTTATTTTACCTCTTGAGCAATTGGTGGTCTTGGAAGTAAGGTGGAAACAAACTCATATTTCATGTTTAATACAGCAGGATGTACAGATTGATGTTTTTTCTATGATAGACAAAATTTAGAGACTTTACCTAGGATTCAGTTTTAAGCTGATTCTACAGCTTTTTCATATTTGTATTGAGAATATTTATTGTTTTCTTGGTGAGTTGGTGTCAACTATAGAATAAAAGAATAACGTAGTCTGGAGCTAGGATATCAGGTAGAAAGAACTTGGATTTACATAATTCCAGCCTTAAAGCTTTTTTTTTTTCTCCCCCTTTATTTTTCTTTCCCAGATTTTACTGTGTTGTTCCAGCAACGGCCATTATGACTCTGTGTATACAAAACAATTTCAGGAGAATGCTGCTGTTTGCCAGGGTAAACTTGAAATCATTTTTCTATGAAAGAGAATTACATGTTTTCATACATTATAGGCAGGGTTTGTTTCAGCTTTCAGGGCTGGGGAGGAGAGAGATGGAAGCTCATTTATTGTACGTTAATATAACATACACTCATTTTTTTATCTGTTAAAGTGGGATATTGGACGAAATGACCTCCAGAGATCCCTTCTTCCCACCTGAATTACTTTATGATTCTCTTCTTAATTAAATTTCATATGACTAGTGCTTTGTAACAGTAGATATATCTGAAGATATGCTTACCTTGAAAATTGCAGGGGTTCTTATGAATCTCATGTTATCGAGGTTTTTGTTGATCAGCTCTATTATATGAGGTCCTGTACAAAGGTGTGTTTGGCATGGATGAGGAAGAATTAAGGTCTGCAGTGGAGGTGTTTCGAAGTGGATCCAAGAAGAACAGAAACAGTGGTCGTGTAGGAAGTGAGGATGCAAACTTCGGTTGTCTTCATGAAAAAGTATCCAGAAATCCATCAGAAAAGAGGTAGTATTTTTGGGAAGGGGATCTGGAAAAGGGAAGAAAAAAAATTAAAAACCTTGCAGAGGACAACTTTTCCAAATTTCTTTGATTTTTTTATGGATTGTTAACTCCCCTTTTGCTATGTCATGACACGAGCACACACCTCAAGTATGTCGTGGAAGAGTAAATCCTGTGCTTTCCTTGGAGCTGAGAAGTATCTTATGATTAAATATATTCTGCTCTGGGCTACGTTATAGCTGTGTCTTACTCTGTAAAATGACGGCTTCTTTGTAAGGGAAATTGTTCCTTATTTCATCAAAGCTTTTTTATTGTTCGGTTTTTTTTAGTGAGACAGTTATTACTCTTCCGAGCCTCTACAGCTCTGAAAGGCTTGAGAGCTGCCTCTGGCCAATGCTAAATGCTTGCAGATGACATTGGGACCTAGAACAGGGTGTCTTGTACTTGCCAGTGCAAGAATTCAGTCACTCATTGGGATCACCCTCATCCTTTTCTAACTCAAGCAGTACCCTCATTAGGAGTGGATGTTGGAACAAGTAAAGGTTTTGCTCTTAAAACTTGGAAAAGGATTGTCCTGTACTGCATTGCACATCACTAGTGTTTAAGGCAAAATCTACCACTTGATGACACCATGGTGCTTTTTCAGGTTGTATGAGCAGTTGGTTGATTTTAATGCTGGCTAGAAATCCTGTGTTGTACTTGTTGTAATCTTATTTTCAATTACTTAGGGTGGATGACTGGGAAGGCAATGGTGCTGGCAATCCAGAGGAAGCTAAGTTCAAACAAGGCATTGAAGAAGAAAAGGTTTGTCAGTTAGAGAAGAAAACTTTACAGTTTGTTTTTGTTTTTTTTTTCTTTTCTGTTGTATGTTGTTACCCTTGTCAGGGCTAAACCCTCTTCTGACTTTCTAAAAATGGATTTTTTGGAAGTAGGTGGTTTATTTTTTCCATCTACTTTTGTCTTTTGGTTTTGTCCTCCTTGAGTTTCTATTAAATTGGATAAGCCTTTTTCCTTTCTGAAATTCTCTAGTTCTTCCCCTAGCTAATTTTCATTTCCACTGGAAGATGGAACTTAGCAGGTGTTTCCTGGTCTGTTGTTTGTTTTTCCCCAGAAATGGTTTAAACCGGTTCACTTTTCTCTTGTTTGTAGTGTGGACTCCATCTGTAGAGTTTTAGAAACTCTACAAAAACCTGTTTTCAGATATAATACCTGAAATTCCCACCAATTTCTGAGGTCATGGCTTCGTGGGTCTGGTTAGATTCCTTTGATTCTTTTTGAGTAAAAAAACATGCCAAATGTTACTCTCAAGCCTGTTTCTACTTTCCAAAATCTGTTTGCTCAACACCTGAATATCTAAATGTGTTTTCATATTCTTGAGTTTCAGTTTTTAGGGGATACAGTGGAAGTGAAAATTTTGGAAAGTAGCATCTGTGCACTTTAAAATGATCCACAGGTGCTGACAGGTTAGAGGTTGTGCTGAACACATGAAATGCACTTGTTAATGTTGCCTTTCAACTCTGTTTTAGCCTTCAGAAAATCCCCCAAAGATGCCTGTTCCTTATAAAGTGCTAAAGGCACTGGACTCTGCGATCTATCGAAACGTGGAGTTTGATGTTTGGCTGGACAGCAGAAAAGGTATCTTTGAAAAGGGGAAAGCCAAAAAACTCTTCCTGTAGGTAGGACATGTTCTTACCAGTAGCTGCTTTCTTGTCTGCAATTCAAAGTACTGCTTTTGATACTGTGTAATGGTACAAGGTTGCTAAAAATCTGCTCTCTGCTACTTACTGACTGTATACAGGAAGTAAGAGGACTCAAAGCAAAGTACCCAACTCTGTGTTGCCATTCTGTTGTATTGGAAACCAACCAAATTTGAGAATTTTTAGTTACAGCACGTGTGTAAGGACTCCTTTTTATAGCACGACTTTGGCCTCAGAACTGTATAATAACGCAGATCTCAAATTTAACGTTGGGATCTGTCAGATGAGTTTTTCTCCTGCTTCCCACCCATCGTGGACTTCTACATTCTGGAGAGATTGCACGGTCTTTGTGGCTTGGGATAGGTTGGCTGCTTTTTGGCATACACTGTGACTGATCTGTAAAGCAAGAAGTTACCAAGAAGGATAAGTTTTTAAGTGATGTTTGATGTCTGACCTGATTTGCTTTGCATACTGAAGAACTCCAGTGTTTTAAAACTGTGTAAGCAGTAACGTGGGTCATTAAAATTCTTGGAACAGAGTGTGGTAACCAATTATCTATGTGGAACACTGATGTGTGGAGAATCCAGGCAAGGAATTGAGAGAACCCCACTGAAATCTGGGACCAAGGAGACTTTAGGCAATGTCAGCTTTTCTGGGATAACATTTCACTTTTGCCAAGTGCCACCAGGACTCTGTCAAGACAAGATATGCCCAAAATTCTTAATACCAGCATTTGCACTAAATGTGGGATTAACTCTGTATCACCACAACGACATTGTAGCATTGAAGCAGTGGTGTTACTTACTGCATTATCTGGTTATTATTGGTCTGTGACTTAGCCTGGTTATGGTCTGTTTTAGAACATCTGCAGTTACTTCACTGTTACTATGGGGAATGTTTTCAGGTGTACATAGGAAATGACAGTTGGCCTATTAATTGTAGTTGGATGCTGTCATGAAGTACTTTTGGGATACAAGAAGAAAGAACAGTAGTTTAAAGGCTTTTTTTAATTTTTATTTATTTATTCATTTATTTTTAGAGCTTCGAAAAACTGACTACATGGTGTTTGCTGGGAGACAGTACTATTTAGGAGACAAGTGTCAGGTTAGTACTCAAAGGAGACTCAGTTATGATAAACTATTAAAACTGCTTAAAATAGAATATGGTAAACCATTTTATTTCATAGAATTTTCCAAGGCTTCTCTCATTCTCTTCCATGTAGCAATTAATTTGACTTTCTTTTTAATGTAATTTTTTTCTAAAATCTCCCTTTAAACTTTGGGTAGTGTGAAGGAAAAGCAGTTTGGAAATTCATTGTGAACCAGTCATACACATTCTGTGTGTGCAGGCAGAGAGCTCAAAATGCACAGGGTGTGCTTTTGAAGGTAGTTGTCTGTAGAGTTTTTCACTTGGGTATCAGCAAAAATTCTGGATAGTCTTGTCTTTCTCAACAGTGATGTAGCAAAATACTTATATAAAATAGAAAGGGAAGAGTAGCATGATGTGGCCAGGAGATGCTGAAAGGAAGGTCAGTTTTCTTTGTATTCTGATGTTGTATGTAGTCAGGGCTTATTTTTTTTTAATCACTGTTTAAAGTAGTGCTGATGATTCACTTAGTGACTTGTTTCTTGCTGAGCAGAGCTTTCCTTTCCAATTTCCTTTTTTATCTTCTGTTCTCAAGTTCTTCAGTAGTAGTCTTCCTTGGTACTTATCTGCTTAGCACAGTGTATAAAAATAAGTTAGGAAGCAGGTATCTTGCCTCTCTGTCACTCACCAGACTGATTTTATTTCCTTTTCCCTTCCTTCCTGAAGGTAGTACAGTGCTCTTTATTTTGCCTGTAATTTCAAGAAGTATTTGAGACTCCTGGGCCAACTCAGTAACACAGGATTGGCTGGGAGCAACCTTTGCTCTTAGTGGTTTGTAGACAATATTCTGATGCAGTTTGGGTTTTTTTTTAGAGCTCCCCTTGTTCTCTCTCCAGGTGCGTCTGGAGCCGGGAGAGAGGTATTACAATGCTCATATCCAGGAAGTTGGACAGGAGGACAACACGTTGACTGTATTTGTTGTGGAGCTGGCAGAAAAGTAAGCAATCTGCTGATTACTTCAAGTTTGAACTCTTTCTAGTTGAGTTTCTGGGTTCACAGATGCTTGAAATGGGATTGTCAAGGTACTTGGAAAAGAGAACTTTGGCTTTTAAATGAAAGTGAGGCATTACTTGCTTACTGGCTGTCACTCTTCAAAGAGAATATTGCAGGACATTTTTCCTCTTGAATTTCTAATGACCAAAATCATTATTGTAATGCTTTCTGTGGAATCTTGCTGCTCTTTATTCACTGGAAAGTGAAAGTGATCTTTGCAGTTTGGGCTTAATTCACAGATACCAAATTACCCTGGGCTGTTGGTTGGAGTTTTTATGTTGTACCCAGACAACTAAATAATTGGCACTTCAGTGAATCGAATCCCTTTCTCCCCCTTACTGTTTAATCATTCACCCTTTACCAGGCAGTAAATAGGGTTGAGACTAAAGCCTAGGTTGCCCCTTTTTATTAAACAAGTAGCAATAATGTGTGCTTGGTGTCAGAGAAACAGATTATTTATTTTCACAAGCTATTATATTTTCTGCTGCCTTGGTGTTGCTTCAGCTTACGTTGCTGTGCAGTTATGCCCAGTGTATCCTTGGGGCACTGCTACCATCCCTGTGTTCTTTGTACAGACATACAGTTCCTTTGGCAAACTTGAACCCAGTGACTCAAGCGGCTCCTGTCCTTGCTCAGAATGTGGCTCACAACCGAAGAGGAGGAGCCTATCAGAAAATAACAGGTGGACACTTCTCAGGAATAGGTTTGTACAAGGTTTTGAGAAGCATTGGAGCTGGGGGGAGTAGGGGAGATGCTCGTGACAGTTGTAACTGTAGCAATCTTTGGATATTGGAAGTGACTTAATTCAGATTGTGATACAAAACTTGGTCGCTGCAGGGGTTTGATGTTAAGTTATCTTTCAGACAGAGACGAATTTGCCTTTGCAAAAGAGCAAATCCACTGAAATACAGAGCAAATTGGTGATTGCTCAAAATTACCAAAAACAAATTTGACTCTTGAGAACCTTATATAAAGACTACATCAGTGAACCAGAAAGCTTGTCTGATTTGGCATTAGCAGAGATGCATGGATGGACTAGGGCTTCCCCAACCAATTAAATTTGGATTGAAATTGTTTGATTCAGAGGAGTTGTGGTTTTCTTATTTTTATTAAATAAGTTCAGCCTTCATAAAGAGATTTTAAATACTGACAGTACTGGTTTGATTAGCTGAAGGTGGGAAGGTACTTAACATGTGAGATGCTTGTGTTCTCATAATGTAGAATACCTGCTTGAGCCTTCAAAAGAAGGGCCTGAACTTTGCATAGCTATGATGCACTTTTTCTGTCACAGGCTACTGGCTCTTCCTTTGCCATGTGTCCAAATACTAGATCTTCTCAAATGATAAAGAGAATGTAGCTCAGGTTTAAGGTGTAAATCTGTCTCTTCTGTCCTCAATGAAAACTGCAGAAACGGGTATGAAAACACAAAAGAGTATGCTTAAGAAAGTTCGTGGAAAGGAATTGGCTTATAGCAGGGGGCAGCCACTTCTTCCACCCCGCCTACAGCACAAAGTTCCTTCGGGGCGCTCTCTTCCAGTTCACTGCTCCCAGGGTGGCGCAAACATGGCACCTTACAAACCCTATCATCAGCAGGACCCTCAGAGACATCACCGTGGATTTGGGATGCTGAGGTATGAAGTCTTGAAAAGCTGTCTTGAGGTGACCACTTGTTTTCTATTCATTCTTGCTGCAGACTAGTTAGGAGAGAGTTTGTGCTGCTTAATAGGTGAAACCACAGCTGAGTTCCACCTGAGAGGCACTTCCTGGTAATTGCACCTTTCCCCCTTTAAACTCAGGGGATCTGCCCAATTTATAAACAGGCACAGCATGGTTGGCCCTCAAATAGCATTCAACCCCAGTCCAGGAAAGAGATGTTGTCAGAGCTATGACAATTTCTCCTACAGGTCCTGGTAAGTGACAGTAAACCTCTTCTACCAAACATTGCTCAACCAAGCACTGGGGAGGATGGTGGGACATGAAGGGCTGAACTGGCTGTTAGTGGCGCAGAGGGGTTCTTAAAAAGAGTTAGAAATGAGCACCAAAACGGTGGTGAAACTGTAGGTGGTGGTGATTCTTAACCTCCTTTCTTGTTCCTGAAGGTCGTACAGCCGTAGCCGCCGTCAGCTGCAGAGTGAGAATAAGGAGTGTCAGGATGGGTTTATGGCAGGGCACGGAGAGGAGCCTCAAGGGCCAGAAGAAACTCTGACTTTCTATGAGACTGAAGGAGAGAATGATGCTGCTTTTTCTACCTTACCAGTAAGTTATGAACAAAGGGTAAGCTGAAACCTCTCAAAGAGAGAGGAGGAGGGAAAAACTGTACAAATGCACGGCACTTCTTTACCTAAATATGCAGCAGCTTTGGGGTTTTTTTTCTTGGAATAAGGCTTAGCAGTGAATGTCTTTGAGCATGGAAGACTAAAATTAGTCGAGATCCTGTAAAATCTGCTTAAAACCTCAGTTTTTCGAAATATTCCCCTTCTTTCTCTGTATCCTCACCAGCAGCACTTGTTTTCTTATTAGTATATTTTCATAAACATAAAGCAGTGTTTCTCCTTTCTATTGCAGTTTGAAAACAAAACAAAATCTCTTCCTCCTGTGGATGTCTGTCTCGCTCTAAATGTTGTGGGAGAAAGCTTTTCACTTATTTGCCACTCTATAATTTATTGTTTGAGTTATGGGATTCAGAAGCTGTATGGTGATAGCCTGGATTGTTTCTGTGAATTTGTAGTTGGGTAGTTTCGAATTAGCATCTTGTTCCTGCAAGAATGTATTCTGCTATAGAAACAGGAAAAAGTACGAATCTAGGCTTCTCATAAAACAGTCTTTCTGTTGATTTGTAGATAAAGTGGCAGAGTGTATTCTTAAACTTTAAAATGCATCTTTCTCTTTTATTTGTAGTCCAAACCTAGTCCAAAGCTGGGTGTTCTATCAAAAAAAACCCACCAAAAAACAACTGATAAAGAGGTATCTCAATAGGAAAGCAGATCTTTTAGAAACAAACAAAAGAAAGCTTGGTAGGTTTGAATTTTTTGAACTGTATTAAAGCAGAGTACTTAACAAATGTCTTTAAATGAGGGAGAGGGAGGGTGCTCAGGGTTGCTTCAGGAGCAGTCATTTTTTCTTTGCCCTCATGCACTAGATCTTTAATCTCTGCTCTGATTTTTCTCCAAGAGTGTCAAGGAATAAGGACAGATTATCCTGCCATTTCTTCTCTCCATATGAAATCAGTATTGCTTCCTGGGCTTTTCCTCCCCATTGCTAGACCGTGTACCTCCAGCTCCCAATGAATAGGTTTTCATGTTCATTCACTGACTTTGGTATTGTCAATGCCAAAGATTTTTCTCTGTCTTGTTCAGTAAAGGAATATGACATTTTCTGGGGAAAGATGCATCTCACAGAGAACTCTGCCATCCTACTAGAGGCCTGATGGGATAATCTTCTGACTTACAACCTCTGCTTCAACTTTGGAAATCTTTCAGGCCTCTCTAAACACTTTATCAGTCTTTTATGTCTTCTGAGGAGAATTTTGAGTGTCACCTCAGCTATCACAAAAGAGTGAATCGAGTTCTTTTACTCAAGCATCTCAATCCTATAGTCCTGCTTCAGAGAACTATATCTTTTAAATTGTGGTGTAACTAGGTACTGACTTCAGTGCAAACACAAAGGGCATGTAAAATGTTGGAGTCCTTTGGGAAAACTTGATATGTGCTGCTGTCTGAAACAGTCAGGCTTGCATGTGTGGGTCAAGTTCATGCAGACAGTGGTGTCCGTGCCAGCAGTAACCCCTGGGTTTCACTGGTGGTGACTAAAGATAACCTTTGTCCATGATAATTGGAGTATTTGGATGAACTGATCTGCTGTTACTAGATCAGATGCTCCAGAGTGAGGAATGCAGTAATACATGTTGGAGGTAGCAGTCTTGGCTGTTATCTGGGGTCTCCTTCCTCCTCAGCTTTGTTAGAGCTGACTGAGTTCTGGGAGGAAGCAACTTGACTGCATAGCACAGAACACTGGTAGGTCTTGAAATAAAAAATTGCCTTAAGTATTCTAGGCAGAACAAAAGATAAAGGAAGAAAATGTGGCTGCAACTGTTATGTGGCAATCAAGTGCATAGGAATGGACACACAGATGATACTTCTAGTAAGCTTTGGTTGCAGAAAGCTTCATCTGCCAGCCTGTTGCTACTGTGTGTGTGCATCTGTGTGGAGCATGGAAAGGCTTTAAATTATTTCTAAATGCATGCTTCTGAGTTTGCTTTTCAGAGCCAGAGTAGTCCTGCTCCCACTGTCCATAGTCCAACAGGATTTTGGGTAGCAAGGAGAAACCAGAACTCTGTTTCACCTAACAAGCAGACCCTGAATTCCTCAGAGGAGGAGGAAGCAGTAAGTGAAAATGGTGAGTTCTTAAGGGATTAGTAGGCAAAAAACCAGATTTATAAATTTTTCGATGTGCTTTTGATTGTCCAAGGGGGGTCCTTACACCTCCTAGAGATCTTTGTTGTGAGCTCTGAATATGTGTGTGAACACATTATATTTCTTTGTTGTCTGATACAAATGTGTCTCTTCTGTTTAAGCTGCTACACCAACACCTTTGTGGAGGTTTGTAGCAAGTTAAGTTGCTGCTTAAAAATGCATGGTGTAAATTTGGTAATGTCAACCTTGATAACACCATTTGTTCTTCCACCAAGTAGCTTCAGAGTTTATTTACTTTTTCTGCACAAAGCAAGATGATACTCAAAACATGTTAGTAATGGATGCACTAAAATGTAGTTGTAACTCCAAGCTTTATTTTTTCCCCTTTTCTTGAATCAAAGCTTCCTGTTCTATCTCCCTTGTAGGAAAATTTCATGAAGAATATATCTATACACTCCTAGGTAAGTAAAAATGTAGTCTTTACTGATAGAATATTTGGTGAATGTGATACTAAGACATTTTTATACGTTTCTGAAGGATTAGATTTAATGCAGCTCTTTTCAATTAATTTTGCCTGTGCCCTCCAGATCCTGACTGTGAAACTGCAACAGTATTTAGTTCAGCAGAACCTACAGCAAACTTGGTAAGCTTTAGTCACAGTCTCTTCAGATGTGGGATCCTTGAGGTGTGTAGTATTCTTCACAGGAAATGTCCTTGGATGCAGGCTTAACACAGCAGGTCAGAGACTTCTTAGAAAGGCATGTTGGTTTCATTTATACATTCCCCCTCCTTTTCTCCCTAAATAGTGAGGTTTTTATCAGCAGTCAAGTTTGAATTGCACTGGATACATGCATGATTTTTCATCTTTTGCTCTGTGGAAGAGAAAATGTCTATTTGAGTGCTGTTTACTTTTCTTTTTCTACTCCAGACAGCACTTGCTTTTATCATGCTGCCTTTCAAGTTGTATTCTAGCTAATCTTAGTCCTCCACTGTGGGACTGAAGAGATCTCATCTGTGATAGAACTGACCTTGGAGCTTTATTTTTTCAATTTGAAACTAAGTCTTATTCACCTGCTGCTCTTCAGTGGGTGTGAAAGCAGTCCTGTGCATGTCAGAATAAAACTGCTTTTACTCGAGCTATGGAAGATGATCTGTGTGGGTGTATAGTCCATAAATAAAAAAACAAACTAACAAACAAAAAAAAAACAGGAGTGTGGGGTGTGTGCCTCGTGGCTTCTTTGCCACTTAAATGGACCATGCTTGGTTTTGGAATCCCTTCAGGAAGAAGGGCCTGTCTGGGTGTCACCTCACGAGGAAGGGGCTTCCTACAGCTATCCCCAGAAGGTAGTATCTGGTACTTTATCTCCTACTTTATCATGGTAGCCCTGTGGAGAGGAAACCACTCTGCTTGCATTGTGTCAGTTTGTGGGGGTCCCCTACAGCATCTTACAGCAAAGATTACAATTTGCTGCAACAAAACCAAGCAAAACAGAAGAGCCAGAAGATGCCTTGCAGGTGTCTGTAACTTTAAACTGGTATTTTTTGAGCCAATTTTTAGAGAATTTGGGTAGTTAGGTGCCTTTACAGCTAGGATTTCCAAAATGATTTATATAAAGTGAGAATTTTTGAAGTATGTGGTATTTCTGTAGTCTCTGTCAAAGCCAGTTGCAGAGGCAGTCTGCTGAATACTCTGACTCTTTTCCAGGTGTTGGTGAACTCTGCAGGAGTTTCAACCTCCACAGATGTTTATACTGCTCCAGCTACAGGCCTCTCTTCAAATTCTGCTACCTCCACTCCAACCAGTGTCACCACAGCAACTCCCCCCCAGACAGCAGTTCAACCTGTCATAGTATCTCCCTTTTCTGTGGGGAGACCAGGTAGAGTGTACAGACTGCAGCCCTGGACTAAGTTTTCAGTTATTTTGCCCTCCCTCCCCTCCCCCATCCAAAACAAATGCTAAAAGGTTTAAAAACAAAAATGTCACTTGCTTTGGTTTAAAATGACTTAGTTGTTGTTGTAACTTGATTGCTGACTTTCTATTTTGAGGGGGCAGTTGCCCCCAAATTTGCATAGGAATTGGAGGTCTCTGCTTTGGGTTTTCTCCCCTTGCCACCTTTAGCCAAGAGTTTTGCTAGAAAGTTCTTTTTAGAAGGCAGAAGTTGATGGAAGCACCCTGGAGTTGAGATACTGTTCCAGAGGCTTTACTGTCTCTTCCAGAAGAGTCACTGGCTGTGATGTTTCAGGATTCACACAAGTGTCAGGTTCATTTTTGTGACTCTCAGTTAATTCTGTGCTTACTTATTTCTGCGCAAGGAGATCAGATTTGTGGTTGGTCACATAGTGCACTTGCCCCCTTAGATGTATTTGCTTTAACATCCTGGAAGTGTCTGTTAAAAAATTCTTTTTCACTTCTTGCAAGGAGGAATTTTCATGTCTTCTGTAACTCTTCGTTTAGCATCCAAAAAACCTCCACCTTCCATTCTGCTCAGTTCTGTCTCACTTTTCTTAACCTTTTTTTTTTTTTCCTAGTCTGCTTGAGAGTTTAGTCAGCAGAGCTCTCAAAGCTGTCTGCTCACCAGTGCCAACCTGCTTATGTGTTATCCCTTCATACCTAAGGAATGTTTAACAGTAGGCTGCCCGAAATATTTTTGGCCTGACGTGTCTTGAACCTTGTCTTGTTTTTGTGGGCTTATTGTCACACTTCCGATGACTTGAAGTGATTAATCTGTTCTCTGTTGTTCTAGGGCAGACAATTATGTAAGAGAAGTCTGGCCTGCCTTCTAATATGGAGAAATGATTGAAAAAGACAGTTTTTCTTAACTGGGATATGAAGCTTGCAGATAGACATACAATTAAGGCTTCAGAGATCGGAACCTTCCCATCTGGTTTCAGAATTTCTTCTGGACTTGTTTTAAAGCGATTGCTAAAGAGAATTTTGTTAGAGCCTGAATTTAGGGGCACTGTGGTGACAAAGTGCATGCTTAATTGTGTAACTGAGCACCTTGTTCATTTGACATACCATGGCAAAGTTGACTTTTTGCGTGACATTTGTTTCCTTCCAATTGCAACAGTTTCTTCGGTGCCGTTCCCAACTTACTCAACTCCTCTTCGTCCAGTGAGTGAGGTGGGACAAGCTGGTGCTGTTCTTCCAGCTTACTCTTGTGATCCCAGTGGCAGTGATCTGCCTCGAGGTAATGATGGTATTTTGTGCTTTTACTCCTGCTGCTCTTCAGCACTTCTGACTTGTGTTCTCCTTGGAAGCTTGACAGAATACCAGTAGTGAGAAGAAATAGCTTTTTGCAGCTCACAGGGAGTGAGAAATAATATTATAGATGCTTATGCTAAAACATTTTAATTCCCAGTTTTGAATAGAAAGTTTGTATCTGACTCAAATGTATGATTACTGCAGCTCTAGATGGCACCCTAAATAAATGAATGTCAAGGGAGAGGGTGCTTGGCCTATAACATACTGGTTTGTGGCACAGTAATCATTTTTCTCATAACTGATTAAAATAATTGTATTTATAAAGTCATGCTGTTGCACAGTTCCGTGGGCTGTTTTTGTTGTGCTCCAAGATGTCATTCTGTGGGCTTAAGTGTAGGGTCATCTTGTTCCTTGTATGTGTAGCCTTGTCACATACTGTCATCAGATAGGACAGTGTTTAAGGTACATTTCAACCACTGAGCAATGAGTGTGCAGAGACCAGGCCTGCTGCTTTCACAGGTCCTGTTGCTGTGCTCTTCAGTTACTCTGCTGTCTTTGCCTGTGCTCTCAATTCCCAGATTTGTTAATCTTGAATATTCTGTTTTCTACTTCCCTGCTGTGGTACCATCGCTCTGGCTGATCCTGTAACATCAGAGTTCATGCTTTTCAGCTCGAGGCGAATGCCCTTAGCTGATGCTTTCAGCACTTGGGAGAATTGGGTGTTAAGTGTGCTGACAAGGAGCTGGAGTGGATGTGGATTAATAACCTCTTCAGACCCCACCTGTAGCTCTTCAGCTGAGTCACTCTGCATAACATTGGCCACGTGCTTTTTGGCACAGACTCTAGAATAAGGATCTTAAGGTTGCTAATTAATTGCATGTAGCATTTATGTTGTTAGACTATATGATAATCTGAATGGCCTTTAGATTAAGAAATCCAGCAGCTTTGGGGTAGCATAGGGTAAAGTATGTGGGTGTACTTGATCTGGAGTTCTGTGTGCTTTGCTGAAGATACCTGCAGGCCTGCTATAGATGGGGACCATGACTTGTCAGTAGACCTGGACCTGGGAAGAAAACCTGCTCTGTGCCTTAGCATTACTTGTATCTGCATTTGTTCCAGTTTTCATAGTCTCTTGGATCTTGTTTTAATGGCAGTTCGGACTTACAAATGGTCACCTTAGATGTCCTACCCTTACTTGGTCCCTTGTATTTGAAGGAGGTGTTGATAAAAGACTGCTTGATATAAGTGTGTTCCAGAGACCACAGCAGTGTTCAGGGTTGACCAGAGCTTCCCATCAGCAGAGTAAAAACTTTGTCATGAGATGAGCTTTTAATCAGCAGTCAACATGGTCTTTGTATTTTCATCAGGGGTGGGTAACTTTCTTTGGCTTTGCTATTGCTTCATAAAAGTTGTAGTGTTTTACTGAAGACTTACTTGATTTCTGGACATCTAAAACAGGAATATAAACGAAGACTGGTCTCCTACTGTACATGCTTCTGTTCCAGCGTTCCACAGACAGCAGTATTTCCAGTATCAGTGTGTCACTTCAGTCTCTCAGCTCTTCCTTTGTGCTGTTATCACTGCTATGAAGCAGCTATTTCATTCTGCTCTGATGCTTGCTTTGCATAGATTTGCATAAACAAAGAATAAAATTGGATAAAAAAACCCCAACCAACTTGTTCCAAATGTAGATGCAGTTTCAGCTAGATGCTAAAAAGTTGGCATTCATGTAGGCCTTTGGGTTATTTTTAGTGTTTTAGTGACTGTGGTCAATGTTAATAGCCAGATCACCAACACTTCCAGGACTAAGCTGACATAAGGATGGATCTGTGTGCACTTCCTAGAATAGCTGTGGGGATTGTTGGCCTGATCAGATATGCTGAACATTAAAAGAATTGAAAATTGGCAGCAACGATAGAGGAACAAGTCCTCATGCATTTTAAGACAGGAGTTTGCATTGCTGACATTGTGCCTTCCTGCAGCAAAATACCACATGCAGTACCATAGAGGAGCGGGGCTGGGAATGTTTGGGACATGGGTGGATAGGGAAGCACTGTTGATCTAAGGCCCTGGTAGAGAATATAGGTAACTCTGAGGTGTTGCTGAATTGAAGCCCTTAGTGACTTGCCCCTTTTGAGTTGTCTCCCTGCTCTCCCTGTCAGCTCCCAACTGTGCTAAAGCAGAGTTTGTGCTGTGCAATAGGTGACTTGCTCTTCCTGAGCCTTTAACACAAAGCTGTATTGCAATCTAAGAAAACAACTTTTTTCATGCATAGTTCCAGAACTGCATCATGGGATTAAACACCTGCTCTCTTTTTTTTTTCCTTTCAGAGGTCCACTCTAAAGGTTTAAAACTCCTTCACTGTTTTTGGACAGTCAGAAATATGTTTCCAAGTTCAAAACCCTGTTGTGCTTGGAAAGTGCTTTCAAAGTTCCTCCACACATCTGATATCATTTCTCAGCATTTCATGTACTTGCCTGGGGACGAATGATTCAGTACATGGAAGACAGAAGTAAAAGACTATTTGCAAGAAAGCAGGGAACTGAGTACCCTTGTGAGGAAGGGGAAGGAAGGAATATGTTCCTATTCCTCCTTCCCTGCCTCTGTTTTCTCACTTGATATAACAACTGGGGAGACCCCCAAAACTGGGTGGGAAGGTCTTAGGGTCGTTGTGTGTGTGGTCCCCATTGACATGTCTCTGTGGCCATGGCTCAGCAAAGCTCTAGAGGTGGAGGTGGTGGCAGAGACAGACTAGCCCTGGGCAGCAACAGTGTGAAGCTGGAGTCTCTGTGGAGCTGGCCTGTTGTCTCGTGTGCCAGCCCAGTGAGGGTATTTACAGTACATGGGCAGTGTACAAACTGTGTATGTAACAGCTTTGGTGAATTGTCACTGAGAGGTGTATGAGAAGGCTGCTTCTGCCTGTCTGCATGCTTCCAAACCCTTTCTCATTTCTGTAGTGAGGGAGGGAGAGCCTTTAGTGGTCAACTTCATTTTGGGACTCATCTGATTTCTATTTGAGAAAATACTTTTTCCTTTAAAACCTCAAGATTAATGGGAAACCAGATTTGCTTAAATCCTAGTTGCTTAGACAATGGAAACGTGTAACAACACTGACAGTTACCATTTGAGTAAACCAAAATCAAAGCTAATGTAGTCACTGAAGTTAAATAATAAGTTGGTCAGACAAATGCTCTACTATTGCACATACATCTAACTGGATTAAGTTAAAAAGATAAGGTAGCATTAACAGCTACTTCTAGTCAAGATACATTGTTTACCCTTGAAACTTTAAAAAAAAAAGTAGTGCTAAGATACTCTTATTCATTAAGTTAAGAGTAGCTTAAAGTAATATGTTCTTAATGTGTGCAAATTGCTTTTGCTGCTTGGTTTTTATTCCTCTGCTCTTCAACGTGATATCCTTTCATTTCAGATACAAAGGTCTTGCGGTATTACTTTAATCTGGGATTGCAAGTAAGCACTTTTAAAATGAGTATAGTAAAGTGCCTGTAAAAACTGCTGGTTTTCTTGACAAATAAAGTCACGTATTGAACACTTCTAAGTGTGCTAAGTGTGCATCCTGTGCTCCTGACTGTTAATACATATTGGCTTGCTTGGCGGAGATTGAAGTGTGACTCAGGAAGTGAAGTTCTAACTCAAAATATGAAGCATGCTGTATGTATATTAAGTTATTTTACTCTGGATTGTGGTGGTGGTTTTTGGGTTTGCTTTTGTTTTTGCAGGGGATGATGAATAAATGTTGTTCTTTCAGTGAAGGTAAGGCAGAGAACCTGAGCCCTTCTTAAAAACCTTTGTGTACTTAGACAAGACATCAAAGACCACTTAGAGATGTGTGGTTTGAGTCTTCTAGGACTTGTCCAGCTGTGTTCAGACTGTGTTAGCACCATTTCTTTGTGTTCTGGAAACTCTTGCTCTGTTGAAGAGTTGTTTCTCTTCCAGTAGTCATATGCAGTGTCAGTCTGCTGCTCAGGGAAGTAAAAGAAGTAATGTGAACTTTTTCAAACAAAGAAATGTTAAAAATCTTTTTGAATATGACCAAGCCAGTAGGTGGGAATGTTCTTCCTCTGTAAATACTTGTGGCATAACAACAGTGTGGAACTGAGCTGGCTGTTGCTGTGTATTGCAATATCGTTTCTGGTAGGCAGTATTTTTTTATTATTATTTATTTGTTTGGTGTTTCAAGGGGCTAGGGAGGTAAAAAATGCACTTTTTCCTAACTTCAGATCTGAACTAGTAGCGATTTGGAGGAGGGGACTATGTGTTTATATGCCTGACCTTGTGGGGTTTTTTTCTTTTCCTCTAAGTATTGCCATCAGAGCTATTGGCCTTCCATGGTGTATGCACAGCCAGTGCTGCCTCCATCTTCAGCAGAAGTTTATCCAGCATATGCTGAGCCAGCTCCTGCCTTAGATCAGTCAGTACCTCAGATCTTCACTGATGCTCGGCAGACTGAAGTCCAGGTTCCCTTGGAAGCACCAGCAAATGGTTGGTATTTGAGTCCTGCTGTGTTCATAGTAATGAAAGACAGCGTAAAAAGGCCATGAATGTGGTTAAAGCCTGTGTATGTGCATTTTGTTCTGTTTTTTAAGGTAACTTTCCAAATGCAGAGCCTCCACCCCTATCCTATGGACCAGTGCATTACCCAGTTGTGTCATACCCCTTCAACCAGCAGTCTCTGCCTCGGTTTGACACTGTGGTTCCTGCCTACCGCTATATTAGTACCTGGCACCCAGTAAATCCTGCACATGGAAGTTCACCACAAATGGCCAACGCTGTAAGTTCAGGACCACCACACCAAATCAGCTATATTGCCTCACCTAACCCTGTACCTCATGACATGCCTCAAGGAATGTAAATCTGGGAGCTGGAAACTCATTCTTGGTTTCTCGTTTCTTGTTTGTCAACTGTTGCTAATATATTTTTGTAAATGTTATCCTGTCTTAGGGGGCTGAGTCAGTTGATCAAGCTGCATTCATATTTCATGTTTAGGTTTATGCTCCTAGTTGACAAGATGTTGTTTTAGTTGATTAGGGAAGCATAGGAAAAGGTACACACAATCTATAATGCAGGGAACACAATTGAATGTGGCTGCATAAAGTATGTGGAGAAAAGCGCTGTCACTAAAGGCGTGTATCTCTGAGAGGTTGCACTGAACACTTGAACACCTGGTTCTTGTTGAAGCACTGAAATAGGCTGCCACTACAGCTATAGATAAAAATTGGGCATAGAGTCATTAGAGGGTGAAAATGTTTAAAATAAGTTGGCTTTCTCAGATTTTGCAAAACAAAACTGCTTTGCCACTGGTGGTCACATTTATAATAGCTGTATTTCTTCTGTCTACCTTCATAGTGCATAGATTTCATGACTGGAAATACAAGAATAACGTTTTGATCTGTTGTATATTTGTAAGATTTGTTTTGTGGAAGCTGTTGCACATATGGTGATAGTCTTTGGTGGTTAATTTACACTGACAGCACAAAATAAAAGCATTGAACACGTGAAAACGAGTGGTCATTTATCACTGGCAGATAATGTTCCTGACAACTAGTTATCCCACAGCCTGGACCGAAGAAATGTGGTTATGTGGGATAAGGCTGCTCCAGCCCTCTATGAAATGGTAGCAAAAGCTTTCAGTATGAGAGTGGAGTAATTCCTGGTAATTGCAGTTTTTCCTCTTTAAACTTGTGGAATCTACCTGATTTGTAAACAGGCACAATGTAGTTGGCCCTCAAATAGCATTCTAGTCCTGTCCAGGAAAGAGATGTTATCAGAGCTATGACAACTTGTCCAGCAAGTCCTGGTAAGTGACTATAAAGTGAGTATGAGAAACTGTCTGAAACCAGCAGAAACTGTAGGTGGTGGTGATTCTTAACCTCCTTTCTTGTTCCTGAAGCTCATACAGCTGTAGCCGCCGTCAGCTGCAGAGTGAGAATAAGGAGTGTCAGGATGGGTTTATGGCAGGGCACGGAGAGGAGCCTCAAGGACCAGAAGAAACTCTGACTTTCTATGAGATTGAAGGAGAGAATGATGCTGCTTCTCCTACCTTGCCAGGAAGTTGTGACCAAAGGATATAAAAATGCGTAGCCCTGCCCTGGCTTAACAAACACGGGCACAAGTGCAGGTTGTGTTGGCTCAGTGCCAGAGGCCCTGAAGAACAACCTTAACTTGCACGTGAACTCAGCATTTCAGTCTCTGAGCCTGACTCTGAAAGCTACAGCTGCCAGGTTTAAAACCTGGGCAGAGTATCCAGCTGCAGGTGTCCCAGCAACCCTTATCCCTCTCCTCCCCATCCTCCATGCTGCCACAAGAGCTGGTAAAATCTGACCCACTGCATCTGCCAGATCTTGTAGGGGATTTGAACCCCCACCCGAGTGCAGCTGTCTCAAGTGCTGGAAGCACTGGGATAGCCCTGAATTTCAGTTAGCTCCAGGCTGCCAGGCTGAAATGGCTTCTGGCAGCTCCCTGAACTCTGGCACGCTGTGGTTTGCTCCAGATCAGGCTGGTGCAGAGCCTCAGCTCAGAAGGGAAGGAAAGATAAGATATTAATAATAAGATATTAGGAAGAAGTCCTTCCCTGTGAGGGTGGGGAGGCCCTGGCACAGGTTGCTCAGAAAAGCTGTGGCTACCCCATCCCTGGAAGTGTCCAAGGGCAGGTTGGAGCAACCTGGGCTAGTGGAAGGTGTCCTTGCCCATGGCACGGCCGTTGGATATTTAAGGTCCCTAGATGATGTTTAAGGTCCCTTCCATCCCAAACCATTCTGTGACTCAATGATTCTATGAAACCTAATGCTGAGATGATGTTAGGGTTAGGGTTAGGGTTTGGGGAGATTTCTGTGAGTTTGTGGTCTTTTTTGGGGGAGATTTTTGTGAGTTTATGGTCATCTTTTTGGGAGATTTGGGTGAGTTTGGTGTCATTTTTTGAGGAGATTTTTCTGAGTTGTGGGTCATTTGTTGGGGAGATTTGGGTGAGTTTGTGGTCATTTTTAGGGGAGATTTGTGTGAGTTTGTGGTCACTTTTTAGAGTGATTTTTGTGAGTTTTGGGACATGTTTTTGTTTGATTTGGGTGAGTTTTGCGTCATTTTTTGGGGAGATGTGGGTGAGCTTGTGGTCATTTTTTGGGGAGATTTCTGTGAGTTTTGGGTCATTTTTGGGGGAGATTTGCGTGAGTTTTTGGTGTATTTTCGATGGAGATTTGGGTGAGTTTATAGTGTTTTTTAGGGAGATTTTTGTGAGTTTGTGGTCATTTTTGGGGGGATTTAGTTGAGTTTGTGGTCATTTTTAGGGAGATTTGGGTGAGTTTGTGGTGTATTTTTTGAGAAGATTTAGGTGAGTTTGTGTTCACTTTTGGGGGAGATTTGTTTGAGTTTTGGGTCATTTTTTGGGGAGAGTTGTTTGAGTTTGTGGTCATTTTTTAGGTGACAAACCAACCGAATTACTAAGCAAAAGCTTGCAGGCCTTCTTTCCTGGGGATAAGGCCTGTTGTTTCCTGTTTTCCGACCTGCCTCCCAACTCCCAGTCCCACTCCCAAAATTGCATACAAACAAAGATTCCTCCCACACCAAAGATACCAGCACAGAAAACTCTTGCTGCCCACGGACTCTCCAGGTTGAAAAACCCAACTACAACAAAAAACATAACTTCCAGTTGTTCTTTCCTGGGGATAAGGGTTGTTGTGTGTCCACCCCTTATTCCATACCATTTACGTCATGCCTGCTCCCACCTTTTCCAAAACATTCCATCACCACCTTTCCTGTAATTTGATAGAAACTCACAGATCTCATTATTTAGTGTGTGAACTATGTCTATAAAAGTCTGTTGAGTTCATTTAGCCCATGGTTTTGAGCTCCGTCTGATATTATAATACTCTGTGAGGACTGGAATAATGGTGTCTAGTGTTGGATTGTTCCATGTTGAAACCAGTTCTTGTTCCATCAACATTCTACTTCTCTGGTCTCATCAAAGTTCATTGTTCATTACTCTCAGTGATTTTTTTTGTAATACCCCTGACGTGGCAAACAGCCAGCACAGAAGTGAGAATGCATAGTGTTATTAACATTATACAGTTTTATGCATTGGCTATTCTCACCCAAAATCAAATCCCCTTGAGGTGCCCACTGCATTTCCTATCCTCCTGAAATATCCACCAAGTGGACCCGTGTCCTTGAACAACATAAATCCCATGGGTGGGTTTGCCTTTGCCACGTTCCCAAGGGAGCGTCTTGAGCGTGCGCCAATATTCAGGGTTGGCTTGCGGCTTTGGGGTATGGTGGAGGTGTGGTGATGGAGGGGATGGGTGTGTGTAATGTAGTATTCTAATCTTGTGTTTGTATTGTTTCTCTTACAGGGTTTTTTTTTTTTACAGCATTTTAACTTTAGAATAAAAAAACCCCAACCGGGGTTACTGTATTGTAACTTGTATGCTCTTCTGCATTGTAACTAACTTGTGTGCTAACCTGAGTTGTAACCTGTATTATTGTAACTTGTATGCTGTTCTGTATTGTAACTTAACTTGTATGCTGTCCTTTATTGTAACTTGTATGCTGTCCTGTATTGTAACTTGTGTGCTGTCCTGTATTGTAACTAACTTGTGTGCTGTCCTGTATTGTAACTAACTTGTATGCTGTCCTGTATTGTAACTTAACTTGTATGCTGTCCTGTATTGTAAA
>NW_020885211.1:34649-36066 GCF_003945725.1 Corapipo altera
GCTGTCCTGTATTGTAACTTAACTTGTATGCTGTCCTGTATTGTAAACTGTATTGTACCCTGTATACTAGCCTTGTGTAATTTCACAAGGTCACAAGCAGTCATTCAATAAAGTTGCAATAAAGGTTTGGGGACTTTTTCCCTCTGGGGGGGTTTTCCCCCTTTTTGGTTCCTGTCTTTATTTTCTGTCATGTAGTCTTTTCTCTTTTTTCTCTTCTCTTCTTTTCCTTGCTCCTCTTCATCTCTTTTCTCTTGCTTTCATTTCTTAGTCACTTCTCTTAGTCTCTTCTCTTACTCTCTTGTCTTGCTTTTATTTCTCTTAGTTTTATTTCTCTTAGTTTTTTTTCCTCTTAGTTTTTTTCTTGCTTTTCTTTTGCTCACTTTAGTTTAAAAAAGCAGCAGTAAGGGGGCTGGCTTGCTCTTGGGGAGTAAATCTTAGAAAAAAAAAAAAAAAAATTTTAAAATAATTGAAGATTTACTCCCCGAGAGCAACCCAGCCCCCTACTGCTGCACAGGACATATTCTTTTTATATATACTATATAGGTGCTAATTAGCCATGCTCATTCAATTCCTCGAGCAATACATATGCAACCAATTAACTACACTAATTACATGCAAATTACTAATTAATTTCCCCTAATTGGCTAATTAATTTTTTCCCTGCCCCTTGTAAGGCCTAATTGGCTAATTAATTTTTTCCCCACCCCCTCGTTAGTCCTAATTAGGTAATCAATTTTTCCCCGCCCCCTCGTTAGCCCTAATTATGTAATTAAATTTTTTCCCTGCCCCCTCGTTAACCCTAATTGGCTAATTAATTTTTTCCCCGCCCCCTCGTTAGCCCTAATTAGGAAATTAATTTTTTGTCCCCGCCCCCTCATTAGCCCTAATTGGGTAATTAAATTTTTTCCACCCCCATGTAACCAAAACCACACTAATTTGAAAACCGCATAGCAATACTGTCACCTGCTGACACAGAAAAGGAATTACACATAAATTTTACATGAAACACTGCCACCTACCGAAAAAACAGTAACTGGAAGTATAAAAAAAAGCGCAACAGCACCACCTAGTGAACAAAAAGCGCAATTACACCACAAACTTAATAAACTGCTGCCACCTTGTGGACAATCATAGAATTGCAAAGAAAACTAATTTTTAATAAAAATTAGGGTTACACTAATTAATTTTTTCCCACCACCTCATTACCCCTAATTATGTAATTAAAATGATTTCCCCAGCCCCTCGTTAGCCCTAATTAGGTAATTAATGTTTTGTCCCCGCCCCCTCGTTAGCCCTAATTAGGCAATTAATGTTTTGTCCCCTCCCCCTGGTTAACCCTAAGTAGGCAATTAATTTTTTGCCCCCGCCCGCTCGTTAGCCCTAATTAGGCAATTAATTTTTTGTCCCCACCCCCTCG
>NW_020885212.1:0-30230 GCF_003945725.1 Corapipo altera
AGCACAGGGACATTCCATGGGGTTGTGGTGACCCAAGGGCAGGACCCGGCTCTTCACTCAGTATTGAGCAGGGTATGAGGACCCCATGGCCAAAGGTCCTTTCTGGGAATCTCTCCTTGGTGAGGACACCCCGATGGACACACACCTTCCTTGAGGCAGGAGTTGGGACTGTGGAGGCTGCCGGGGGGGGGTGGAACTGGGCACTGCCATGTCCTGCTCCCAGGCGTGACCCCAATGTCCACTTCTGGATTATCCCAGGATCATAATTCCCTGGACAGGTGGGGATCTCCTCCCAAAGGCTGTGACCTGTGCAGGGCCAGGTAGCCCTGGAGTTCAAACAACAGTAGTAACCTCTCTTTGTCTTGTGATTTGAATTTGATCCAGTGAGTAAAACATTGGATTTGCTGACATCACTTATGGGGATTTGAAAGTGGCTTCTTGGCCCGACTTCTGTCGGAGATACTGAGGAAGAGCAGATCCATTCCAGAGGAATGATGATATCTGGTGCTGGCACGGCACATAAAGGCCGAGGAGGGCTTCAGAGGGGTGAGGGAAAATCCAATCAGCAAATGGGAAACTGGATGTTTCAGTCAGAGATGTCATTTGATAATGGGTCCCGCTGGGATTCCAGAAGAGCTGTTTTCATCCCCTGGAAATTAAATATCCTGCTTTCTCCAGTGGCTTTCACAGATCTGGTGGCAAGAGAAGGTTGAACTTCAGACCTTGGAGGCAGCTGACTCGGGGAATCAGAGTTACTGAGGTTGGAAAAGCCCTGTGAGATCATTGAGTCCAACCATCCCCAGCTCTGCCAAGGCCACCACTGACCATGTCCCCAAGTGCCACATCCACAGGGCTTTGAAATCCCTCCAGGGACGGGGACTCCAGCCTGTTCCAGTACCTGACCACCCTTTCCAGCAAGAAATTCCTTCTGATGTCCAACCTGACGCTGCCCTGGTGCCGCTCCTGCTGCTCCAGCCCTTTCCCAGCTCCCTTCCCTTCCCTGCACACGCTCCAGCCCCTCCAGGTCTCTCCTGTCTGAGGGGCCCAGAACTGCCCCTGGGATTCCAGGGCGGCCTCCCCAGGTCCCAGCACAGAGGAAGGGAGGTTTTACTGGTTTCCTGGCTGTGCCTGAAGAGCTGAAGCACCAAACCAACCCCGATGGTGGCAAAGCCTCAGCAAATCCAGTGTGTGCCCAGCACAGGGGTGAGAAGGGTCATCCCTCTGCCTTGTGGTCCCTGAGGGCACCACAGTGGGTGTTTGAGGAGCCCAATGTCCCCTCTGTGTCCTGGCCAGACTCAGATCACCTCCAGCTGGTGTCTGTGTGGCCCAGAGCCTGAGCTGGACCTGCCCGACCATCCCTGGAGCACGGGATCTCTCCCAGGGATCACTCCCCAGGAGCAGCAGAGCTCCCCGTGTGTGAGCTGCAGACATTTGCATATATGAATATTAAGGGCCACGTGCCCAGCAGGGATAACAAGGCAACAAATCCCTGCTGGGCTGGGGGATGATTTGGCGTGGGAGGGAATTGCTGCTGGGGCTGCAGGGCAGGAGAGATTCCAAGCACAACCCGTCCCCCTTCCCAGCTCCTGCCTGGGAATGCCTTGGGAAAGGGGTTTCCTGGTGAGTTTTTTCGTTAGGAATGTTAATTAACTTTCAGGCTGGTGATTACTTGGATGGTTGATCTTTCTTTTAAAAAAAATTAGTATTCTGCTCATTTTCCCAAAGTTTCTGCGGCGTTTATGTTGTTTCCTGTCTTTTTAGGAATATTTATCAGCATCCTGTTCCCTCCATGTTCCCATGGGGGAAGTATTAATTAGCCAAGTGTTGGTGCAAGTCTTAATCAGCAAAGTTTTCCCACTCCTGTTTCTGTCTCAAGGTTTGTCATGGCGGGGTCTCCACAAAGAGAGGCTTCTTTCCTTTCTTGTTTTTTAAACTGATGTGGACCAAAAGAATAATGGAATCTTTAGAATATGAACTGGGGCTGGGAAAGCACTCCCAGACCACTGAGTCCAAACTGTGGCCAATCCCCACCTTGTCCCCCAGCCCAGAGCACTGAGTGCCATGTCCAGGCTTTCCTTGGATGACCTGCTCCCAGGGAACAAGGGACAGGCCAAGGGGAAACGGCCTCGGGCTGGGCCAGGGGAGGGTCAGGTTGGGGCTGAGGAGGAATTTGTTGCTGGAAAGGGTGGTGAGGCCTTGGCAGGGGCTGCCCAGGGAGGTTTGCAGTGCCCATCCCTGGAGGTGTCCCAGGAAGGCCTGGCCGTGGCACTGAGTTCTCTGGGCTGGGGGCCAAGGTGGGGATGGGGCCCAGGGTGGATCCATGGGCTGGGAGGGCTTTTCCAACCTCAGGGATTTTGTGAAAATGAAATGAACTATTTTTCTGACGGTGTCTTTGCTGGCTGGAAACCCTCTGCAAACCCTGAGTGTGAAATTACTGGGAGAGGAGAGAGAAAAAAAAGGTTTTGTTTCTGGGTGTTCATATTCTAAACAGAGATGACAAAACATGCAGTGAGAGCCAGAGTTGTGTTAACTTAAAGTTACTCTTAATTACAGTAAGAAGTTAATGATAATTATTATGGAGGAAATGTGTCAGACGCAGGGGAAACACAGTATTAGAATGAGAATTGTGGAAATTACTGGATATCGTGAGTACGACATGGAAACCTGAGTCCAGGGAGGAGACACTGTGGTGGAGGCAGCAGTGTGGGGATCCTGGAATCCTGGAATACTTTGGGTGGGAAGGGACCTTAAAGCCCATCCAGTGCCACCCCTGCCATGGGCAGGGACACCTTTAACTATCACAGGTTGCTCCAAGCCCCATCCAGCCTGGCCTTGGACACTTCCAGGGATCCAGGGGCAGCCACAGCTTCTCTGGGCAACCTGTACCAGGGCCTCCCCACCCTCCCAAGCCAGGAATTCCTTCCCAATATCCCATCTAACCCTTCCCTCTGGCGTCTATGACCCCTGATGGGGACATCCCAACATTCCAAGGGTCTTTCCTGTGGCCAGTCTGATGGGCAGCATTGGTGGGTCCGTGTGTGTGTTCAGGGAGGTGCCCGACCTCGGAGCTGGCACCTGCTGGTGCTGGGAATTCTGTCCAGGGCCACTCTGAGGGTGAGAGCTGAGACATGGACATTTTATCTGCTGGCACACACAGGGTGGGCACAGCCATCCATGGCACCACCAGGGCGTTGTAAAGGTCCCCTCTGACTCATCCCTGGAATCAGCCGATGACAAGAGTCTGCTGGCACCGGGAATCATCCCCGTGGATGCCAGAACAGCCAGGGAGCAGCTGCAGCCTGAGGTGCTCCATCCATGAGTCTGTGCTCTTGGAGAAATTAAATAATTGCTATTGAGCCCTTGGAGAATTAGGACTTAATTGGTTAAATCTCGAGTTGCAGCAGCACCCCTGGGAAAACAGGAGGATGTGTAGGATGGAGTGGGGCCTCGCTTAGGACCCGTTTCAACTCCTGCATGGCAAGTGGTGCCTGTTGGAGGCAGAAGCAGCTCTTCTTGGAAGCTGGACAGGGCAGCAGGCCCAGGGAATGAGGGGTTATGTGAGCCCTGGGAAGCTGGAGCCAGCTCTGTCCTTTCCCACTGGCAGTTCCTGGCCGTGTCCAGCAGAGCTCCCCGTGCCCAGCTCAGCTGTGCCCAGGCCTGTGGGGTCTCCACAGCAGCTCCTCGTGTCCATGGGCTGCCTGGGGATGCCAGGGAGCCCAGGGCTCATCCTGGCTGAGGGCAGGGAATCCTCATTCCCCCTTCTGCCAGGGAACTGTCACCTCACCAGTGGCCAGGGGGGCTGGAATGAGGTGATCCTTAAGGTCCTTTTCCAACCCAGTCTGGGATCTCTCTCCAGCCACGAGACCGTGGGAGAAGTGGATGAATTTCTTGGAGTGTGAAGAAGGAAGGTGTTTAAGGCTGTGGATCATCCCTTCCCACCACTCTTCATGGAATCATGGAATATCCTGAGCTGGAAGGGACCCACAAGGATCATCGATCCAACTCCTGGCCCTGCACAGACACCCCAACAATCCCACCCTGGCCCTGAGTTGTCCAAACACTCCTGGAGCTCTGGGGCCGTGACCACTGCCCTGGAATGGCTTCCCAGTGCCAGAGGGCAGGGTTAGATTGGAGATTGGGAAGGAATTCTTGGCTATGAGAGTAGGGAGGCCCTGGCACAGGTTGCCCAGAGAAGCTGTGGTTGCCCCTGGATCCCTGGAAGTGTCCAAGGCCGGGTTGGACGGGGCTTGGAGCAACCTGGGCTGGTGGAAGGTGTCCCTGCCCATGGCAGGGGGTTGGAATGAGATGAGCTTTGAGGTCCCTTCCAAGCCAGACCATCCTGGGATTCTGTGGTCTTGCTTTTTTCCCAGTTTTCTTGTGTTCTTTCCCAGAATGGGGGATCAGAGTTAACACGATTATTTAAGATGTGGGGTCAACTTGGCTGTGTCAGTGGCAGAAAATTCCATGTCCAGCTCACTTGGCTCATCATTCCTGACCATTGTAGGACGTTGGGCTGAGACTCCTTCACCAGCTGTGCTCCATATCCCCAAATCCTTCACCCTGGTGTTGATGGTCAGCTCAGAGCCGGGGATTTTTTGTAGGAATGATTTTTTTCCCACATGCATCAGTTTTTCTCCACCTTACTGTTCATTGATTTTAAGAAGATTCTACTGCTTTATTATCCTGAATAATTGAGCATCATCAGCAAACCTTGTTGCCTCTCCTTCCTCCCTCCCTCCTGAGCCATCTGGGGCTGGGCTGAGCCGTGAACGTCCTGGCCCCGATCCTGGGAGGCTCCGCCACTGCCCTTTCCTCTGATGTGAAATCCAATCATTTATCTGGAACCTTTTAAGAAATTTAACACGTAAAAATAACCTTCCTTCTCATCCCTCGGCATCTTCACTTCCTCGAGAGGTTTTAATGAGAGACCTTTTCAAGTGCCTTTGGAGATCTGAGTGGACGCGGGTGGAGTTTTTCTCCTCAGGTTAATTGGATCTCGGCTGCTTTTCCCATTCCTCATCCCCCCTGGCTGGCTGGAATGTCACCCCTCGCTCTGCTCTGGTGCTGGTGGGTCTCTGGAATCTGGCTGTGGTTCTCTGGGTGTTTATTTCCAGTGAGGACTTTGCTAAAGGTGCTGCTGAAGAGATGGTTGAGTTTGGCCAACTCCTCCCAGCATGATCCAGCTGGAGGCTGCAGGAGACACTTCCCAGCAATATGGATTCAAACCCTTCCTCACTGAGGGGTTCTCGGGACCCAGAGGGCTCTCTGCTGCTGTTGACAGGAGCGCTGAGAGTTGGGGTTTTCCCCACTTTCTGCAGAATCCCAGAATTGTTGAAGGTGGGAAGGGACCTCCTTTACCCACATTGAATGTGCTCTGTCACAGGATCCCAGGATGGTTTGGTTTGGGAGGGACCTTAAAGCCCATCCAGCCCCACCCCTGCCATGGGCAGGGACACCTTCCACTAACCCAGGTTGCTCCAAGCCCCGTCCAACCTGCCCTTGGACACTTCCAGGGATCCAGGGGCAGCCACAGCTTCTCTGGGCACCCTGGGCCGGGGCCTCCCCACCCTCCCACCCAGCAATTCCTTCCCAATCTCCCATCTAACCCTGCCCTCTGGCACTGGGAAGCCATTCCAGGGCAGTGGTCACAGCCCCAAGGCTACCAGAGCTCCAGGATTGTTTGGACAACATTCTCAGGGCCAGGGTGGGATTGTTTTGGTGTCTGTGCAGGGCCAGGCTGATGATCCCTGTGGGTCCCTTGCAGGGCCTAAAGGGGCTCCAAGAGAGCTGGAGAGGGACTGGGGACAAGTCATGAAGGGACAGGACACAGGGAATGGCTTCCCAGTGCCAGAGGGCAGGGCTAGATGGGATTTTGGGAAGGAATTCCTGGCTGTGAGGGTGGGGAGGCCCTGGCCCAGGTTGCCCAGAGAAGCTGTGGCTGCCCCTGGATCCCTGGAAGTGTCCAAGGCCAGGTTGGATGGGGCTTGGAGCAACCTGGGCTGGTGGAAGGTGTCCCTGCCCATGGCAGGGGTGGCACTGGATGGGCTTTAAGGTCCCTTCCCACCCAACCCAGTCCATGATTTTGTTCCATAACCTCCCATGGAGAATCTTGGGTTTGGGACCTGCCTGTGAGTATCTGACACTTCTGAATGTGAAACCCTCCCCCAGCAGGGACCACAAATCCTTTGTAGTTTCTGTGTCAGGGCTGTGCCTTCCCTGGGTGCTGCCGTGGTCCCAGGACCATCTGACCCCGGGTGGGTTCCCACAGAATTCCCACTCTGGCTGCACTTGCAAACTGATTTCCTGAGTTTTGCTGCCGTTTGTGAGTTGTTCCACAGCTCCATATTTGGGCTGCTGTGCTGTTTCCACATTTAACCTGCAGGAGATCACGATTCTTCCCATGTTCCTCCTCTGAAAAGCTTTGGGCTGTGCAGGGAGGATTCCTGGGTTCCATATCCCCGTTTCCCTGTTGTTGAGCCGTTCCAGCTCCTTCCTGGCCTCTCCCAATCCGTGGAGTTTATCTGTGCTGTGTCCCCAGCACGGTCCCTTTCACAGCCCCATCTGTCTCCTGGGATAAATCCACGTTGTAGGATTTGGGTTTTCCGGGCCTTGTTTTTATTATCCCCACAAAGGTGCCTCATTCTTCCAGGACGTGTCGGGGGCGAGGGCCCGACCCCGTGGGCTCTGATCTCCTGGGTCATGGTCCTGTCCTTGGCAGGTGACAATTCCTGTGCCATCCCCCTGTCCTTGACCATTCCCTGTCTAACAGGGATGGGTTTCCTGGGCAGGTGGCCCATTCCCAGCTCTGAGGGATGTTTGTTCCCTCATCTCTCCCGGTGCTTCTGCTCATCCCCCGCCGACGTCGGCGTTGAACAAAGAGGTTCCTGTGGAGCAGAATTCCCACAGGTGACTCCAGCTCTGACAGGGATCAGAGCCTTCCTTTGCCTCCTTTTTTGGCAAATCCCAGTTTGCTGAAGATGTGACTGTGAGGGATGGGCTGAGCTGATTCCTCGTCCCCTCCGGTGCCAGGTGGGATAACCTGGGACCAAGCCCAGCTTTGCCTGTCCAGCTCTTCCCGTAAAAATCCAGCACAAACAGCTTCTCCCTGCTGCCATAAATGTCCCCCTGGTTTTTCCCGGGATGCCTCTCTGCCGTGGCATCTTTTCCTTGGCTGCTCTTTTGTGTTCCCTGCAAGCATCCCAAGCTTTTTCAGTGTCCCTGAATTCAGAGTCCAGGCAAAACATGTCTTGGACTTTCTGAGGCTTCTTGTTCCCTTGATGCCCTAAAAGTTACTGGCTTTGGTGGCTTTAAATGAAATCAGTCCAGTGCTGAAAATGTTCTGGAAAACTGTCCATGTTCCAAAAGGGAAGGTGCTGCTTTTCCCTGCCTTTTGTTGCTGGTTTTCCTCCCTCTCTGCAGTAGCTGATCCTCAGGATTTCTCTGCTGCTCCAGCTGGGACCGAGCAGTGCTGCTTCGGGGCTTTTTAGTGGTGTCTGAAGTGTTGTGACCAGTCCTGGAGGGAATGTGATCCCGAGGAGCACATCCTTCCCAGGGACTTCTGCTCTTCCAGGTCGGGGGACTGGAAGTGGTTTCTTCTGGAGTTTCAGCCCCTTGTCAGCTGCCATTTTGGTTTTGATGTGGTTCCTAATCAGGGCCTTGATGAGCTGCCTCCTGAGGGAATTAAGCAGAAAGTCTGGGTGATGCCAATCAGGGCCTCAGGACCTTGGAGCCTGAGGAGAGAAGGATCCAGGGAAACCTGAGAGCCCCTTCCAGGGCCTAAAGGGGCTCCAGGAGAGCTGGAGAGGGACTGGGGACAAGGCATGGAGGGACAGGACACAGGGAATGGCTTCCCAGTGCCAGAGGGCAGGGATGGATGGGATATTGGGAAGGAATTCCTGGCTGGGAAGGTTGTCCAGAGAAGCTGTGGCTGCCCCTGGATCCCTGGAAGTGTCCCAGGCCAGGCTGGAGCAACCTGGGCTGGTGGAAGGTGTCCCTGCCCATGGCAGGGGGTGGCACTGGATGGGCTTTAAGGTCCCTTCCCCCCAAACCATTCTGGGATTCAGACATAAAAGGCCCATCAGGAAAATAAAAACCTGTTTGGGTTGATCCACTTGGTTTCTCCCAGGAGAAAATATTTCGGAGGTGCCACACAACTTCCTAGTGGAAACACCTGTGGAGGACAGGAGGGAGGGAAGGCCCCTCACTGGGGACTTTTACATGAATGTCCCTCAAGAAAAACTGAAGCTGAGCTGAAGCTGATGCTGCTGGAGAGATCCTGGAACCCCAGAGCCCCTGAGGTTGGAAAAGCCCTCCCAGCCCATGGATCCACCCTGGGCCCCATCCCCACCTTGGCCCCCAGCCCAGAGCACTGAGTGCCACGGCCAGGCCTTCCTGGGACACCTCCAGGGATGGGCACTGCAAACCTCCCTGGGCAGCCCCTGCCAAGGCCTCACCACCCTTTCCATGAAGAAAGGTGAGCAGGGACACCTTCCACCGTCCAACCCGGCCTTGAGCACTTCCAGGTGTCCTCCTCGGGACTCTCTGCTCTTGCCCCCCATCCTTTGGGCCATGTGGGGTCAGGGCCAGGCGGGGGGATCGTTACCTAACCCGGGATCACGTCACGGGGCTGTGGGGGCGGCCCTGGGGGAGTGGGAGCTCCTCGCCCCGGCCCGCCCGGCTCGGGGTGCGGCTGTTGGCACTCACTGGAGCCAGGGGTGCCATTCATCTGGCAGAGGTGGGGGCGGCTCTGGGAGCAGGGGATGAATCACAGCTCCATTGACTTCACTCCCAGCTCTCCATTGAGTCTAAAAGGAGCCCGGAGCCGTCGCTGGGGGTGCTCGTGTTCTCCTCGCCCACGGTTAACTCGCTGCCTCCCGGGGCCCCTGGAGGGGATGGATCCAGGGCCTGGACAGCATTCCTGGGGGTGTATCCCCAGTCAGGCCCTCATCCTGGCTCACCAAAGGGTGGCACAGCTCTGAGGTGGTGTTGGAGGCCTCTCCTGCCTCCAGCTTGCCCAGGCTCCTTCTGCATCTCCCGTTTTCGTTTCCATAGTTTTCCCTGCAGCACTTTGCGCTTTTCCTTCATTCCCTGCTGTTTTCCAGACCGTTTCTCCAGTGGCAGCACCACGTGAATCCAAACCTGCTCTTCCAACGTGCTGCTGCCCTCTCTACTGGGACCTTCTGCACACTGAAGTTCCCTCTCTGTTCCCTCCTAACTCTTGGTGAGCACGTTGAGCTCATCCCAAGGCAGACCCCGGTGAAATCCCACTTGATCCATCCTTGCGGTTCAGCAGTGAAAAATGTGTCAATGCAGCTCTTTCCTCACCTTGCAGAGGTTTCTATCCCCTTGGTTTTTATGGGAATGCCTTGTGAGAGCGTGGGGAATGCTCAGCTGCCATCAGGCTCCGTGTGGCAGCTCTGCCTTTCCCATGTTCAGGAGACCCGTTATTGTCACCCAGAAATTGGGTTCCTTTGGCACATCCCGTCCCCTCCGATCCATTCCACCTCCTGTTTGTCACCTGGATGGTTTATTAAACCTCTCTGCTGTTTGTTAGAGGGTTTGCCAGGGAATTAAAGATGAGTTGCTTCGTTTTAGGCTTCCTTTGATCTTTCTGTTGCCTGTTTATAAAGATGAGCATCATCCTTTGTGCGGCTCTCCGGGAATGCCGAGCGTGCCAGGTGAGCTCTGAGACAACCATGGCACGAGTCAGGCACTTTCTGCCACCTCAGTGAGTTTCTCCAGGCCCAGAGAGTTGAAACAAACTCTAAATTCTTCCAGCTGCTGGGTTTTTTTTTTACTGGAAAGTCAGAGCTTGGCTTTGCTGTTCTGGTGCCAGCAGGAGTTGGCTGGAGCTGGTTTGTACAGACCTAACCATGATATATTTGAGTTGTTCACTTGATTGGTCATGGAATTATAGAATGGTTTGGGTTGGAAGGGGCCTTAAAGATCATCTAGTCCTGCCCCCCACAGGCAGGGAACCTTCCACTAGACCAGGTTGCTCCAAGGTCTGTCCTAGATCATAGAAACCTGGAATTGTTTGGATTGGAAGGGACCTTAAAGCCCATCCAGTGCCACTTCTGCCATGGGCAGGGACACCTTCCACCAGCCCAGGTTGCTCCAGGCCCCATCCAGCCTGGCCTGGGACACTTCCAGGGATCCAGGAGCAGCCACAACTGCTTGGATTCAGGAATTACAGTGTGAGGTTGTCCCACTCTCCTTACTTGGACAGGAGGGTTGTGTCACTGGAATGACCTTTCCCAGGCATGGGAATCTGCTTCCAGAGGGCTGCCCTGCACCTGGAAAGGAGGATTTTGTTGAAGGGGGGAGAGTTTCACACCTAATGAGGAGCAGCTGCATAACCAGCTCTGCTTTTGGGGCAGGTGATGTGTGAGGTGACACGAATGGGGGGATCCACGACACCCTTAAAGTGCTTCCCGGTTCTGTTGGAGTTTCTCCATGTCTGGGTACTTTGTTGCATGAAGTCCCTGGGTTTTCAGATTCCCTGTTTTCCATGGATAATGTGGAAGCACATCCATAATTACAGCACGAAGTGAAATATCAGGGAATTGCAGGGAATTCAGGCTCTGTGTCGCTTTACATTCCACGGATGATGTTTGTATGTCCTCGTATGTAATCCCCGTGTGCATCAGCTTTTGGGATGCCCTTCCCCAGCTCTGGAAAACGCAGGAATATTTCCATATTCCTTGTAGGAGCTGTCGTGGCGTTGCCGGCAGAACTGGTGGGATTGGGATGCCTGGAAATGCTGCAGGTGGGCGGATGCAGAGGAGGGTCCTGTCCCGGTGCCCGTCGGTCACGGGGAGCACACACGGGAACGCGGTGATCCCTGACCTTCCCACCCCTGTGCCAGCCCTCCGGGTCCCTGCGGGTGGCACGGGTGTCCCTGGCAGGTGATCCCTTCCCTCCGGAGGGGCAGGAGGAGCGGGGAGAGGGGGAGGCGTGTGCCGGCCCCGGTACCGCAGTGTGATTCCCGCTGCTCCGTGCCAGCTCCTGGATACACATCCCCTCCCTCTGCCCCCTCGCTCTCCCCGTGCCGTGGCAGGGAAGCTCGGGGGGGGATTCGTTCCCACTGCCACGCTCCGGGCAGATCCTTCGCCGCCCGTCCTGGCCCTGCCGAGGATCCTCCCCATCCCCATCGCTCCCATCGCTCCCATCACTCTCCAGCACAGCGGGAAGGGGTTGCAGCAGCCCCTTCACCCGGGGACGAGCAGGGGATTCGCTTCTCCATCTCTTGATCGCTCCCCATCCCTCCCATCTCTCCCCATCACGTTGGGAAGGGGATGCAGCAGCCCCTTCACCCGGGGACGAGCGGGGGGCTTCACTTCTCCATCTCTTGATCGCTCCCCTTCTCTCGCACCGCTCCCATCTCTCCCATCGCTCCCTCCTCGCCGCTCCCGCTTCGGCTCCTTGTGCCACCTCCCCCCTTTCCCGGCGCTGCCGAGAGCCGGACCCGGGTCCCTGATTAATTCGGCTCTGATGTCAGACATGCGGCTCTGCTGGGAGGGATTTGCAGGGCTGCGTTTGCTCCGAGCGTCCCCCTCCCGCGCCCCCCGCCCCTCCCGCCGCGCGTCGATGGCATTTGGGGAAGGGGCTGCGGTGGGCGCCGGCCCCGCGGAGCTGCCGCCGCCCCACCCGCCGCTGGATCCTCCCGGTTCTTCCCCGCCGGTGCCTTTTGTTAAAGTGGGACAAGGAAATGCATCCCCCCTGCTCCTGGCAGACCGTCACTTAGCAACGCGGCGGGGAGGGGAGGGGGGGGGATTTTAGGAGAAGATCCGAGCGCCGGGATGAGGATTTAAACTCTGCCGTGCTCAACTCACCAAAGAGGCACCTTCTCCTTTCGTCGAGCAGCCGATTTTTTTTTTTCCGCGTGAGAGGCACCCGGGAAGTCTGAGAGAGCCGATCCCCCGATGCCCCCCCACGCTCCGGGCAGCCTTTAAAGGGGATCCCGAGGGGATCTGTATCCCTGCATTCCTATGCAGGTGACTGCGAGGGGGCCCGGTGGGCAGCAGGGTGATCCAGGCAGCCGGGGCTTTCCTCCTCCTCCTCCTCCTCCTCCACGCTGAGGGAAAGTAGCTTTTCATCTTTTTTTCATTCTGACTTTGGGCAAAAGGGAGGGGAGGGGAAGCAGCTTGAGCCCAACTCCCCGCTGAGATGAGACGGTGGATGAGAAGAGGTCTCCTTGTCACAGGCACAAAGGCCACCTCCGCCTGGCAGCATGGTGCTGAAATCTAACCCTGGCATCATTCTCTTGTGCTCTTTCCTGCCCAGTGACTACATCATTGAGGAGAAGACGGCCGTGCTGCAGAAGAGGGAGCATGAGGGATTCGGGTTTGTATTGCGAGGGGCCAAAGGTAAGGGCTGCTTCTTTCGCTGGCTCTGGGGCTGGGGCGGGAAGCGCCTTCTCCTCACCCTGCCCGGGCTCCGGATCCCCAGATTCCCGTGCCCGGCAGCCCTGGGAATTAGGGGCTCTTTAGGGGACTCTCTTCTCCGGCTCTCTCCTTGCCCGGGTGCCGTCGTGGCGGGCGGGCGTCGCTCACACTTTCCGGGGGGTTCTGGTGCGGACGCTGCTCTTCGTGGCTTTGGGATCCTGGGAATGTTCACTCCCCCCTGTTCCCCGGGAGCGTGACCCGGGTGCAGCCCCGTGGCATCCCTGGCGTTTTCGGTTCAAATGCTGCAAGTGTTTCGCTGTACTTTGGCTGTGGGGAGTTGGGGGTCCTTTGAGGAGCCCTGGTCGTGCTGGGGTTCCCGAGGGAAAACCGGGAGAGGTGTGTCCCGCGGCTCCCACCGTCCCTTTGATCCCGTGCCGCTCATTCCCGGGGCGCCCCGGGGTGCTCCCGTGGCCGGACCTGGGGTGGGTGGTTCCTGTGGCTTCTCCTGCCAGAAATCCATCTTTGTGCTGCAAAAAAAAGAGGCCCTTGGGGACCGGGAATGAATGTGCTCGTACGGATACAGGGAACGGGCTTCAGCTCCCGTGCTCGGGAGGCAGGAATGCCTCCGGCTGGAGAACCCTGTCCTTCCCCAGCACTTCCAGGCTCTTGGAAGCAGAGGGACAGTGGGAGCAGGGGGACAATGGTGCAGCTCTGTCCCTTCCATGTAGGATGTAGCAAGGTGTGGGAGGGAAAGCTGGAAGCAGCTCCCTGGGTAGTGCTGCTCCTTCCCCGGACCTCGGTGCGGCTGCGGATTCGGGCTTTGATCTCCGGGGGGGGGGTTTTGGGGGGGGATTCCTGGATCGCCTTTGTTCTGCCCATGGAAGGGCTCGGTGCCCGTGGGTGTGTTTGCATCCCTGTTGGAATATGGTTGCTGTCTCTTCCTCCCTCTCTCTCTCCCCTTCCCTATGGATGTGACATACGTGTCTGTCCGTGTGTAACATGAAGTGAAACTTCACAGCTCAAAATGGCATCCATTTTTTGTCCGGATCGATCTTGCCCCTATTGTGTTGGGAAAAATGGATACATTTAGTCCCGTTGCCCATTTTTTCCCCCCCTTTTTTTTTATTTTTTTCTTCTCTGCCCTCCCGACGTTTGCAGGCTCTGCCTCTCCCTTTGTCTGCCGAGGCTGAAGGCAGGACCGGGAGCGGATGAAGTGGGCGTGTGGCTGTGTGGGATTTGGGAATCCTGGCAGTGCTGCAGGGCACCGGGAAGCGCGTGGCTGCAGAGGGTGTCGTGGCGTGGAAGCCGTCGGGAGCGTGGGCACGGTCTGGGAGGCTCCCCGAGCCCCTCAGGGAGCAGCGTTCCCTCCACAGGGAGGGGAATGTGGTGGATCAGGTCCCCCCCGTGTTTCCCAGCCCCTCATCCCGGTGCTCCGTGGGGTTTGGGCTGGAAGGAGCTCTGGGACTCTCTGCGTGGCCCCGTCGGTGTCACCACCGCTCCATTTAGGGAAAACCGCTTAAGGAATCGTGGTGTGAAAGAGGAAAAGGGGTCTGGAAATGGGGGGATCAGAGGATCATCCCTTGCAGGGGTGGGAGATGGATATTGTGGATGATCCTCAAAGGAATCTGCTCTTCATGCCACAGGGAGGGTGTGAAAATCCTTCCTGGCTTCTCTCAGTCCTGCTGAGGGTTCGTTCCTTCCCCAGCCTGAATTTGTCCCTGTGAACACCTCCAGGAAGAGGGCTCAGGCTCTGCACCATCCTGGAGAACCAGCCCTTCCCAGCCCATCCCGTCTCCACCTCAGCCCCGTTCCAGAGGAGGTGACATCCCAGTCAGACCAGCTGAGCCTTTGGACAGAGCTTATTTTATTTCATCCTGGTCTCTGCAGGGGATGAGCTGCAGCATTTGCACCTGGGGCTTCCCTGCAGCCGTTGCCTGGGAATACCCAGAGGAGCAGTGGCTGCCCCTGGATCCCTGGAAGGGTCCCAGGCCAGGCTGGAGCAACCTGGGACAGTGGAAGGTGTCCCTGTCCATGGCAGGGGTGGCACTGGATGGGATTTAAGGTCCCTTCCCACCCAAACCATCCCGGGATTCCATGATTAGGGAATGATTAGGGAATCCTGTGGAGCAAATGGATTGCTCCAGCTGTGGAGCAGCCCCTTCACCCTGTGATGAGCCAGAGGATTCACTTCTCCATCCCTTGGCCCAGAGAGGTCCCAGCCCGTCACACACTCAAATCAGAGACCTGCTCAAGGTGCTGAAAGACATTTCTTGGCTTACAACAAGGTCAGGTTGGGGCTGAGGAGGAATTTGTTGCTGGAAAGGGTGGTGAGGCCTTGGCAGGGGCTGCCCAGGGAGGTTTGCAGTGCCCATCCCTGGAGGTGTCCCAGGAAGGCCTGGCCGTGGCACTCAGTGCTCTGGGCTGGGGGCCAAGGTGGGGATGGGGCCCAGGGTGGATCCATGGGCTGGGAGGGCTTTTCCAACCTCAGGGGCTCTGGGATCCTGAACTCACCAGTCAAACCTTCCATGCCCAAACTGGAGCATCTCCCTCTTCCCGGCCAACCCATCAGGCACTGTCTGTTTGGTCATTTAATCCCTAAAATATTCCTGAGCTGGGGCCATCCTGTGAGCAGAGGGTGTTACAGCTCCCTCAGGGACTGCTCCTCACACGCCATCTCCAAATCCACTCTGCCCATTCCTGGGCAGGGGAATGGCATTCCCAGGCCAGTCAGTGCCAGTTGGCATCTGGTTGTGGTGGGTTTTTGTGGGAGCAGAGGCACAGGGAGCACCTGACTTGGGAATTTACGCTCTAAGGAAGGAGTAGATCCTATCCCTGGAAGTGTTCCAGGTCAAGTTGGCCAGGGCTTGGAGCAACCTGGGCTAGTGGAAGGTGTCCCTGCCCATGGCAGGGGTGGCACTGGGTGGGCTTTAAGGTTCCTTCCAAACCAAATCATTCTGGCATTCTATGATTTTATGGATAACAAGGATAGCACCATTAATACCAACAATGTATTAAAAAAAGGAAAAGGAGATGGCTCCAAGACTTTGCTCAAGGGCAGAGCTTTTGTCTGTTTGTCTGGGGAGAGCCAGGTTATTCCCAAAGTTCCAAGGTTATTTCATCTTGTGGTTTGTGTGTCCCCTGATGCAGCTGATCCCATGGGAAGGAGAGTCCATGCTGATCCCCTGCAGGGCTCAGTTTGCTCCTGATACTTCCCAAAGCATCAATCTCCTCTCCCCAGGCAGGTGCTTCACCTGCATCTGCCTCAGCACGGGACCCACACCCGTTTTCCAGGTTTATCCCACCTCACCACAGCTCCCAGACCCTGCTGCTCGTGGAGCAAGTGCCTGCCCTGGTCCCCAGAGCCCAGAGACCCCCATATCCTCCTCTGCCCCTCAGTGCCCCTCCTGTGCCTGGTATTGATCCCACCTTGGAGCACAATTCCAATGAGGAGCAGCTCAGGGAGCTGGGAAGGGTCTGGAGCAGCAGGAGGGGCTGAGGGAGCTGGGGGGGCTCATCCTGGAGCAAAGGAGGCTCAGGGGGGACCTTCTGGCTCTGCAAGTCCCTGCCAGGAGGGGGGAGCTGGGGGGGGTCGGGCTCTGCTGCCAGGGAACAAGGGACAGGCCAAGGGGAAACGGCCTCAGGCTGGGCCAGGGGAGGGTCAGGTTGGATATTGGGGAAATTCCTTCCTGGAAAGGGTTTTCCAGCCCTGGCACAGCTGCCCAGGCAGGGATGGAGTCCCCCCTTCCCTGGAGGATTTCCAAGCCCTGTGGATGTGGCACTTGGGGACGTGGGGCAGTGGTGGCCTTGGGGGAACAGTTGGACTTGATGTCTTGGAGGCTTTTCCAACCTCAGTGATTCCAGGATTCCCTGATTCCACCTGGTTTTGCCATGTTTCCAGTTTGCTGTTCAGCCTCAGCTGTTGGGTTTTCATCCCAGCCAGAGCCACTGGGATCACAGACACTTGGATCCCTCAGGGAATTCCATAAGGGCTCAGCACTTGCCGGGATCTGTGGGATTAGTGGATCCTCTGAGAGAGGTTTAGTCCTTTCCTGTCCTGTGAGAAGCTCAGGAGCCCCTTCCCAACCCTGGGAGGGTGTTGAAGGAAGTGCAGTCAGAGCTCAGGGATCTTCCCATTGGTCTGGGAAGTGGGAATGTTGTCCCCAAGCCCTGCAGCAAGACTTTGGGATACAACACTGGCATCATCATGGAAATGAAGAGCTCAGTGATGGTTTCCAGACCTTGGCTCTTGTGCAGAGGAGTTCTGGGACACTTGGTGACCCTCAGGAAGGACAGGAATTGGGACTGGGGGTGTTGGGTCATCCCTGTTGAGGGTGGTGTGATCCTTGTGGAGATCTAGTGGAAAACCGGGAACAAGGCCCAGCAGAGTCTGGAATTTGGATTATCCCACTCTTTTAGAAGAACCTTAGGAATTTAAACACCCAGGAGCTGATTTTAATTCCCTGCCCCAAGGAATGGGGGGTGAGGAGCAGGAAAGGCCTCGACTGCACAGACCCTGCTCAGGAATAATTAAAATATCCATGCTGTCCACCCCGTTCCCAACAGGGGGTTTGGTGCCTCCAGGATGGGGTTTGGTGGCTCTGAGAGGAGATTTCATTCCCCTAGGATGGGATTTTATGCCCCCAGAAGGAGGTTTGGTGCCTCCAGGATGGATTTTGGTGCCTCCAGGGTGGGATTTGTTGCCCCCAGGCCTTCCTGGTGACCCAGCTCTGCCAGGTCTTCTCCCACAGCTGGAGCTGGAATTCCTGCTGTGGGACAGCCCACACTGAGGGATTTTTAAGGCCAGGAGGTGTCCAAATTGCACAACCAGAGCTGTGGTGGCTCCTAAAGAGGTGCAAATTCTGCTTCCTGAGATTTAAAGTCGTTGGCTTTGGCAAAAACCTTTGGGTGGCCCTGGATGGGCTTTAAGGTCCCTTCCAACCCAAACCATTCCATGATTTTTGTGACCAGGAGGGTCACAGCTCCTCCATCCACTGCCTGCCAGGGATGTTGAGGACACTGGGAGCAGTCATCCCTCCAAACCTACTCTCCAAGGAGAAGAGGTTTAATTCATGTTTAAGTCCATTTTTAGACCTTCTTTCCCACTCCCTGTGACCAAGTCCTGGGACTCCAGGCAGTATTGCTTCCCCTGTCTCTGTGTGTCCCCATCCTGGATTAAATGGTACTCCTGGGGTTTGTTCCACGGGGATACAGCTCTTAATTCAGGATTCAGCTCTTAATTCCTGATTCATTTTGTTGTTTGCTGAGCCTTTAAGGCCCCGGTGACACTTTCCCAGCTCGTGTCTCACGACGTGCACTCGCTGCAGGTTCCAGCCCACGGGAAGTGCTGTGCCTGGAGTGACACGTGGTTAACATGGAGAGAACAGGCTGGGAGCTGGGATCTGCTCTGCTAACTTTATCTGAATGCCCTGTCAGGTGATATCTTGGATTATGTCCTTGCCCAGAGAAGCTGTGGCTGCCCCTGGATCCCTGAAATTGTCCAAGGGCAGGTTGGAGCAACCTGGGCTGGTGGAAGGTGTCCCTGCCCATGGCAGGGGTGGCACTGGATGGGCTTTAAGGTCCTTCCAACCCAAACCATTCCATGATTCTGTGGTTGCACCTAAACCAGGAGGTCAACTGCTGGAGGTTTCTGGTGCCCCCAACAGCAGGAGGATGTGGAGCTGCTGGAGAGAGTCCAGAGGAGGCTCCGGAGCTGCTGCCAGGGCTGGAGCCCCTCTGCTCTGGAGCCAGGCTGGGAGAGCTGGGGGGGTTCCCCTGGAGAAGAGAAGGCTCCAGGGAGAGCTGAGAGCCCCTTGCAGGGCCTAAAGGGGCTCCAGGAGAACTGGAGAGGGACTGGGGACAAGGGATGGAGGGACAGGACACAGGGAATGGCTTCCCAGTGCCAGAGGGCAGGGATGGATGGGATAGTGGGAAGGAATTCGTGGATGGCAGGGTGGTGAGTGATGAATTTCCCAGAGCATCTGTGGCTGCCCCTGGATCCCTGGAAGTGTCCAAGGGCAGGTTGGACGGGACTTGGAGCAACCTGGGACAGTGGAAGGTGTCCCTGCCCATGGCAGGGGGTGGCACTGGATGGGCATTAATGTCCCTTCCACCCAAACCATCCTGGGATTCCATGAATTCCCAAGAGCATCCTTGGTGACTGAGGTAGGATTTTAGGATTTTGATCGGCTTTAGGATTTTTCCATTGGGAAATGCAGCGGGGGGTGGGGGGAGCAGCCACTGTGATAACACAGTTTGCTCCTTCTCCTGACTGGGAAACCAATTAAATTGTCATCTGTCCAACTCCACCCTCCCCAGGGATCAGGATTTGACTTTAACATTTCCGTGGCTTAATTCGGGCGCGTGTGATCCGGGAGGGCAGCGCCGGGTCCCGCCTCGTGCTGCTTTTCCACAGAGACCATATGTCTCATTAGCATTATGGAAATAATTTACTTGACATTCGCAGCGTTCCAGCCTCCCCTTTTCTGCTTTTCAACCCTCCGGGTCTTTCCCACCTCGCACCTCACACCCCTTCTCCACTCAGGTCTGGCCTAAGGGGCGCCTCGTTTTGCACCAAATCTCGGTGGCTCTTTGAACTCCAGAGCACTCAGGGAACCTGCAGGTCAACACTGGGCCAGGGGGTTGAATTTATCACCGGGGAGGTCCCTCGGGAATCAGAACATTCCATTGGCATTTCTAAAAATAGGGAGGGTGACTTGTCAGCTCTTCGCCGCTTGGCTCCCGTGGAAGGGGAGGAGTCGTGGAAAGCTGTTGGTGAAAAAGCATCTGAGATGGTTCAGCACGTTAACATCCTGTCAGGAGAAGTTGGTCTTGGGGTGGTGCTGGGCCTTGGAGTGCAAAAAGTCTTGCCTAAAATATGTAAATAAAGAATAAAGGAGGAATTGTCTTTGTGTGCGTGAAATCAGGGTCTACAGACACTGAAGTGGAGGAGAGTGTGGGTGACGTTGGCTGGAGTGACCTGACATCAAAGGGGATGCACTCTGAGGCCGTCCATGGGCTCTCTGATTCATCAGGGGGTTGACACAGCTCTTAAAATGCATTTTTAGGATAATTTAGGGGCATGAGAACTTGTCTGGGCCTGATGATCCAGCACAAAGGAGGCTCAGGGGGGACCTTCTGGCTCTGCAAGTCCCTGACAGGAGGGGGGAGCCGGGGGGGGGTCAGGCTTTGCTGCCAGGGAACAAGGGACAGGCCAAGGGGAAACGGCCTCAGGCTGGGCCAGGGGAGGGTCAGGTTGGATGTTGGGAAAAATTCCTTCCTGGAAAGGGTTTTCCAGCCCTGGCACAGCTGCCCAGGGCAGGAGTGGAGTCCCCATCCCTGGAGGGATTTCCAAGCCCTGTGGATGTGGCACTTGGGGACGTGGTCAGTGGTGGCCTTGGCAGTGCTGGGGACGGTTGGGCTCTGTGGTCTCACGGGCTTTTCCATCCCAGATGATCCCATGGCTGGGAATGCCGTGGACGGGCACTGAACGTGTCTGAACCAACACAGGGACTTTCTCGGCCACCCCCTCAACCCCTCCCTGCCTTTGTGTTTTGCAGCTGAAACCCCGATCGAGGAGTTCACCCCCACCCCGGCCTTCCCAGCGCTCCAGTACCTGGAATCAGTGGACGTGGAAGGAGTTGCTTGGAGAGCGGGGCTGCGCACGGGGGACTTTCTGATCGAGGTGAGTGTGGCCACGGCGTCCTCCAGGGCCCGCCTGGTCATGGGGTTCTTGTCCCCCATGAGGTGTTTTGGGACGTGTGGCCTCTCCCAGGCAGGTGGTGGCAGCTGTGTCACTTGGGACGGGGATATTTTGGCTGCTCCCCCAGCAGAGGCTGATTTAAGGAGTGGTTCTGAAGAGGGAACCACTTGATCAGTTGGTGCTTTAGGGACTGGGCTTGGAGAAAAGTATAAGGGGTGTTACTGTGGGACCTGCAGGTGACAATGGTGTCCTGAGCCAGGTGGGTTTGGGGTGAACAGGCCAGGTCTGGGTTTCTGAAGACTGGAGAAGAGGCTCTTCCAGTGAGGCAGCCAAAGAATGGTCAAAGTGTTGGTCACTCGGTTGGTCTGTTCCGTGTCTTGGTTCCAAAGGATCCCAGAGAGTTGGTTTCCAACAAGGATGTGCAGCGTTGGGGCAGGAAGGGATGTGGGACAGATCCTGCCCCTTCCAAGGGAGCGCTGCTGGCAGGAGGGGTGGGATGAGGCCGGATGGATGTGGAGTCTGTGCAGTGACCATGGATTAACACAACCTGGGGGTGACCTGAGGAGAAGGATTTGGGATGTTGGTGGGTGAGAGGCTGGACATGACCCAGCCCAGAACTCCCTGTGCCCTGGGCTGATCCCACGGGGATCGTGGGCAGCAGGAGAGGGGGGATTCTGCTCCTCTGCCCACTCAGGGGAGACCCTCCCCTCCTGCAGAGCTGCTCCAGCCCTGGGAACAACAGCAGGAGGACGTGGAGCTGCTGGAGAGAGTCCAGAGGAGGGCACGGAGCTGCTACCAAGGCTAGAGCCCCTCTGCTCTGGAGCCAGGCTGGGAGAGCTGGGGGGGTTCCCCTGGAGAAGAGAAGGCTCCAGGGAGAGCTGAGAGCCCCTTGCAGGGCCTGAAGGGGCTCCAGGAGAGCTGGAGAGGGACTGGGGACAAGGCATGGAGGGACAGGACACAGGGAATGGTTTCATACTGAAAAGGGATTTTTGGAATAAAGCTGAACTGGTCTTACTGGCACTGCTGGCACTGGTGGGCACTGGTGGGCACTGGTGCTTGGCCAGCTCAGCTCTGGTGATTTGCTTTGGGGGTCTGAAGGTTGTGCTGAAAACTGGATATTGGGAAAATTCCTTCCTGGAAAGGGCTGCCCGGCCCTGGCACAGCTGCCCAGGGCAGGGGGGGAGTCCCCATCCCTGTGGATGTGGCACTTGGGGACATGGGGCAGTGGTGACCTTGGCAGTGCTGGGGGATGGTTGGACTCAATGGGCTCAGAGGGCTTTTCCAGCCTAAATATATATCTTTAAAAGGCTCTTTTCCATGGATATTTCTCACCCCTGTGCCAGGGAGGAGCCCCCAGCTCCCACCTGGGCTCTGTGGGACCTTTCTGGCAATCCTTTTTCCTCGGCCATGGAATGTATAGTTGATGGGAAGGCTGCAGGACCAATGATCCCAAACCTACAAACCCTTCCAGAGCTGATCCTTTTCCCACTCAGACATTTCAGGAATATCACAGAGCAGGGGATTCAGGAATTTTCAGGTGCACGTGGGGCGTGGGGAGCGGGTCGGTGGGAGAACCTCGGCCCTCTCCCTTCCTTCCCAGTTGGATGTTGAGCTGCAGAATAAATAACTGTGCTTCCTGGTTCCCATTCCCTCTGGAGCAGCAGGAGGAGCTGAGCTGACCACCCCCGTGGCTGCCAAGCGTGAGTGGTTTCCCGGGAAGGGAAGCTGGAGGTGGCTTTAGAATGAGCACAGCAGCTCTGCCGCAGTGGAGAGCCACATTCCAAGGGGGATACTCCAAAAGGGAGATGTTGGCACAGAGCTTGAAGCCCTTGGGCAGGTCTCTGGGAACGGCCTCACTGACCTTTCCAGGTGTTTGGATTAGGGAGGTGTTCAGTTCAGGTGGAAAGTGTGTGGGATTTTGGAGTTTGAAACTGTCCTTTAGAGGTTAAATGAAAGAATTAATTAAATAATTATTAAGTGAAGGTGAAATTAATCTTTATTCTTTTAGCTTTAAGGGTTTCTTAGTCCTGGAGGTCAGTGCTGGACAGGGAGGGAGATGTAAAGTGCTTCCACACTGGAGTCAGCAAATCCCAATAAAGAAGTGGATCAGCCCCCTGGTCAGCATTCCAGACCCTTGGGATGAGTCAGTGGGGGAGGATCTCTCCAGGTCACCCCTGGTCAGCATTCCAGACCAGGTGGGAAGCCCTGAGAGGCGTTTCCAGGTTGGGAAGTGTTTGGTGACAGGGACAGTCTCCATGTGAGAGCTGCTGGATCAGCTCTGGAGCCACAAATGACTCCTTCCTGCAGGGACCAGTGGGAGGACAATGCCTGGATCCCAGAGCCCAACTGCTGGGGACAGGAAAGGGGCAGGATGGACCACCTGGAGCGGGATCTGACCCACACATGGATCCGCCAGGCCATGGACCATTTGGTCTGTCCAGTCCTGTCTCCAGTTCCCAGATGTCTCTGGCACCAACACAAACCAGTTCCCTGCTGGCAGCTCCAGCCTTTCCAGTAGCCAACTCTCAAACCAGTCTGGTCACTCCAGTAACAAGTTCCCAGCACTCCCAGTCTCTCCAGTAACAAGTTCCCAGCACTCCCAGTCTCTCCAGTAACTGCTCAAGGTCTGCCTGCATTTGGTCCTCTCACAGCACCTCCGAAGGTCTGGCACCATCCCAGGATGCTGTTCCTGGCATTCCAGGATGAGTCCCACAGCCCTGCAGGCAGCAGTTCCTGTAGGACCACAGGGTGACACAGAGAGATCTCCCCATGGACTCATCCCAGGGGCCTGGAACAGGGATGGAGACTCATCCCAGGGCTCTGGAATGCAGAGCAGGGGTTACCTGGAGAGATCCCCCCCACTGCTCTGAGCTCTCCCTGGAGCCTTCCCTTCTCCAGGGGAACCCCCCCAGCTCTCCCAGCCTGGCTCCAGAGCAGAGGGGCTCCAGCCCTGGGGGCAGCTCCATACCTGCCTCTGGATTCCTCCAATGGAGGCAGCAGCTCTTCCAAGAATTCCCTGACCTGTTGCTTCCCCACTGGCTCATGTTACATTGTCTGCTCCCCTCCGAGCTCTGGGAGCTCACTTTGTCCCTGAACACTGAGACAAAAAGCCAAGTTAAGCCTGACTTTGGTCCTGTCTAACTCCTCCATGGCTGATTTTTCATCTGCAGAGTCGCATTTTCCCTGAACTTCCTTTTGGTGCCACTGTGCCACTAAAAATATCCCTGTTCTGCCTCAAGTCTGTTCTCAGTCTTTGCTCCAGTCGGGCTTTGCCCTTACTGACGCTGTCCCGGGTGCTGGAGCTGTGCCCGTGTGCCTGTCACCACATTCCTCAGAATCCCAGGATCCCTGAGGCTGGAAAAGCCCTCCCAGCCCATGGATCCACCCTGGGCCCCATCCCCACCTTGGCCCCCAGCCCAGAGCACTGAGTGCCACGGCCAGGCCTTCCTGGGACACCTCCAGGGCTGGGCACTGCAAACCTCCCTGGGCAGCCCCTGCCAAGGCCTCACCACCCTTTCCACCAACAAATTCCTCCTCAGCCCCAACCTGACCCTCCCCTGGCCCAGCCTGAGGCCGTTTCCCCTTGGCCTGTCCCTTGTTCCCTGGCAGCAGAGCCCGACCCCCCCCGGCTCCCCCCTCCTGTCAGGGACTTGCAGAGCCAGAAGGTCCCCCCTGAGCCTCCTTTGCTCCAGGATGAGCCCCCCCAGCTCCCTCAGCCCCTCCTGCTGCTCCAGACCCTTCCCAGCTCCCTTCCCTTCCCTGCACACGCTCCAGCCCCTCCAGGTCTCTCCTGTCTGAGGGCCCAGAACTGCCCCCGGGATTCCTGGGGGGCCTCCCCAGTCCTCCAGGTGTGGATCAACAGGGATCCAGGTCCCCAGGGGATGGAACTGCCAGCAGCTCTCCAGGATCAGGAGGATCCCGTGTCCCCACATTGCCTTTGGAATTCCCCATCCCTGGAGGGATTTCCAAGCCCTGTGGATGTGGCACTTGGGGACAGGGGTCAGTGGTGGCCTTGGCAGTGCTGGGGGATGGTTGGATTTGATCTCAGAGCGCTTTTCCAACCTCAGTGATTCCATGATTCCATGAAAAACATGCCAACAGTTACACCATCAGGCAATTTCTACTCACCTGAGGACAGTGGGATGCCTCCAGGCTGGGGAATTGCCCAGTTTAGGACTGGATTAGACCTGTCAGTGTGGGGGACTTTTTAAAAATCCAACCAGGATTCCAGAGCACAATCCATAGTGTCCAGCCTTGTGTCTCCCCTTGAGCCTGTCAGGGTTTAAATCCCAGGTTTTCTTCCTGTGGTGTAACAACAACCTTTGTGTGTTCACTTCCATGTTGGACTCACATTGATCACCTTGGAGTGGGCACCCAGGACTTGGGATAACATATGCAGATAAATCTGTGGATATAAATTCCAACAATATAAATCTGCATGTTTTCACTCTTTGGGGCTGGATAACACAGTTGTACAAAAGGTTTGGTTGAAGGAAATGGGAATTAATATCGAGCTGGGATCTCAGAGCAGTGAGAAGCTTCTGGGGCAACCCCAACACCACCAGGGGAGGTTTAGGTTGAATTTTAGGAAATATTTCTTCGTGGAAAAGGTTGGAAAGCAATGGAAGGGGCTGCCCAGGGCACTGGTGGAGTCACCATCCCTGGAAATGTTCAAAAAACACATGGATGTGGCACTTGGGGACATGGACATGGTGGTGGTTGTGGTGGTTGGATTTGATGATCTTAAAGGTCTTTTCCAACCTCAAGGATTGTGTGATTCCATGATTTTGCTGTTGTTTCCTTGTGGGTGAGGAAAAAACCTACTCTGGCCACAGTCATTCCCTCGGGAAATGTGTCCTGGGAATCTCATCTGCCTCTCCTGGAGTGTTGCTACTGCCAGATAATGCAGTGGAATATTAGTTGGTATTTGAGTTAATTGGAATATCTCCTCTGGAGCCAGGCTGGGAGAGCTGGGGGGGTTCCCCTGGAGAAGAGAAGGCTCCAGGGAGAGCTGAGAGCCCCTTCCAGGGCCTAAAGGGGCTCCAGGAGAGCTGGAGAGGGACTGGGGACAAGGGATGGAGGGACAGGACACAGGGAATGGCTTCCCAGTGCCAGAGGGCAGGGAGAGATGGGATATTGGGAAGGAATTGCTGGCTGGGAGGGTGGGCAGGCCCTGGCTCAGGTTGTCCAGAGCATCTGTGTCTGCCCCTGGATCCCTGGAAGTGTCCAAGGCCAGGTTGGAATAACCAGGGACAGTGGAAGGTGTCCCTGGAGTTGCAAGTGGGTGGTCTTCAAGGTCCCTCCCAACCCAAACCATCCCGTGATCGCAGCCGTCAAAATCCGAAGGTTTTTTGAGGACATGCTGCTAAATGGAGCCCAAAAACCAGGGGGGAAAAAATCTGCTGGGCAAGACTTCACCCACTGGAGTGTGGGGATGAAGGAGAAGGGAAGCATTCCCAGATCCCTCCCTGCTGGAAAGGTTAGCAAGGAAAGGAGAAGGAAATGCAGATAATTTGAGCTCCAGTGTGTAGGAGGTTGGGAAGAGGAGCCAAAGGAAATATCAAAGGCCAGTATTTAAAGATAATAAGAAATTTTAGAGCATTAGGAGATGGAAAAAAAAAAAAAAGGGGCTGGTCGAGCTCCATTTCCATATGCAAATGATAAAATTGTATATTCTGGTGCAAAAAAAAAAAAAAAAGGAAAAAAAGGCAGAAATGTTCTGCTCTGAGTTTGGAACAAATCAGGAGGATGTATCTCTCCATATGATGTGCTTGGAACAGAAAGTTTCCCAGCTGTAACCAAGGAGAAAGTGAGATAGTATTTGCTAAAAATAAACAGCCCCAAATTAACAGGCTTGAATAACAGATCCCAAAGTATCTCCAAGAGCCTCGCTGAGGGGCTGTCTGCTGGTGATGCCTGGGAATCGTGCTCATCCCTGACATTCCGAGGGCTGGGTGGAGGGACTGTGTCATCCTGATATTCTGGAGGGGATGAGATGGGTGATTGAGGAAATTGGAGTGTCAATAACGAGGCAATTAATTAAATCTGCGAAGAATTAGAGATGGAAAATACAATTAATATCCCGGGGGGGGGTTCTGTGGGAGCTGGATATGCACCTGCTGCTGGGCTCCATGGAATCCTGGGCCTTCGTGGAGGAGGTTTTGGATTCCTTGGTAACTCTGGGGTTTAGGTACAAATAAATGGAATTAAGACTGGGAGACCTTTGCTCCCCACAACCCCCTGACAGGAGGGGGGAGCTGGGGGGGGGTCAGGCTCTGCTCCCAGGGAACAAGGGACAGGAGGAGAGGGAACGACCTCCAGCTGTGCCAGGGGAGGGTCAGGTTGGATATTGGGGAAATTCCTTCCTGGAAAGGGTTTTAAAGCACTGGAATGGGGCTGCCCAGGGAGGTTTGGAGTCCCCATCCCTGGAGGGATTTCAGAGCCCTGTGGATGTGGCACCTGGGGACGTGGGACAGTGGTGGCCTTGGCAGTGCTGGGGAGGGTTGGACTCGATGTCTCAGAGGGATTTGCAGCCTCAGTGATTCCGTGATTCCATGGTTTCTCTCAGTGTTCCCAAACCCCGTGTCCATATGGATTGGGGGTTTCACAAACAGCAGAGGAGCTGCTCCAGGGCAGTAGGATTTTCCCATTCCAGGAGACCCTGCCAGGTGATGTGGCTGCAAGCAAGGAATGTAGGTTGGAGGGCTGGGAATTACCCTGGGAAGAGGGAATTCAGCAAAGGCCAGGGGTTTCTCCCGTGTTATCCATGGTTGGCTGTGTGGGATGTGGCAGATCCTTCATGTGTGAGGAGGACAAACTTCCAGAGCTCCATGAACTTCCCATCTGGTTGGAGCTCTGGAGGATGGATCAACCCTCCCTTCGTGATCCAGCCCTGTGGGATGGATCCAGCGTTGCCAGGCAGGATTCTGAAGGGCTCTTGGAATGACTCACCAGCTGGAAAATGGTTTGAGGCTCAAGGAATCCACCTTGGTCAGCCAGGGAGGGACGGAATTCCGGAGTGTGGGTATGGAATTCCATCGCCAGTCTGGAGGGAGGCAGCTCAGTGCAGGTCTCAGCACATGGACAGAGGTTCCCTGGATAAGCACAGCCACAGATTGTAGTGAAATGCCCTTTCTGCACCAGTACATCCTGTGCCCAGGGAATGGCAGTGACTGGGAGGGCTGGGAAAGGCAGCTCAGGGCTCAGGTGGAGCATCTTGGGATCTGGGTCATCCTGCAGCCTCTCTCCAGGCTGGAATGTTGAGGTTGGCATTCCAGAACACTCTGTTCTCTTCCTGTTGGTGAAGGTTCACCCCCAAAGCCCCTGAGCTGTGCCATGGTCTGTGTTTGTCCTGGTTGGTGGCCCTGTCCTGGTGTTTGACCAGAATGGAGCTCTGGAGCAGGACAAGCTCAATTCAGCCTTCAGGGCCTCTTTTCCTCCAAGGAACTTCTTATTCCCAGGAACGTGGGATTCGGGTGTTTCATTGATAAGTCAGGCTTCTTCTGTACAGACATGGAATGAGGGTATGGACAAGGTGCCACATGGGATCCCAGGATGGTTTGGGTTGGAGGGACCTTAAAGTTCATCCAGCCCCACCCCTGCCATGGGCAGGGACATCTCCCACTAGCCCAGGTTGCTCCAAGCCCTGTCCAACCTGGCCTTGGACACTTCCAGGGATCCAGGGGCAGACACAGATGCTCTGGGCAACCTGTGCCAGGGCCTCCCCACCCTCCCAGCAGCAATTCCTTCCCAATATCCCATCTATCCCTGGCCTCTGGCACTGGGAAGCCATTCCCTGTGTCCTGTCCCTCCATGCCTTGTCCCCAGTCCCTCTCCAGCTCTCCTGGAGCCCCTTTAGGCACTGCAAGGGGCTCTCAGCTCTCCCTGGAGCCTTCTCTTCTCCAGGGGAACCCCCCCAGCTCTCCCAGCCTGGCTCCAGAGCAGAGGGGCTCATAGGACTCAGAATCCATGGAACTCATCCAGCACCTGCAAATCTGTGCCAAAAGGAAGAGCTCAGGCTGGAAAAGGAACATGGAAGAATTCCTTGCTGGAAAGGGTGGTGAGGCCTTGGCAGGGGCTGCCCAGGGAGGTTTGCAGTGCCCATCCCTGGAGGTGTCCCAGGAAGGCCTGGCCGTGGCACTCAGTGCTCTGGGCTGGGGGCCAAGGTGGGGATGGGGCCCAGGGTGGATCCATGGGCTGGGAGGGCTTTTCCAACCTCAGGGATCCTGGGATTGAAAAAACCCAACTGAATCATGGTCAGGAGAAGGGGGACTTTGTCTCCCATGACAGACTTCCAAGCTTCACCTCCTGGTCAGCTGGGAGGGATCAGGCTGAGTGGGAGACATCCCACGGGAGCAGATGATGGACCATTAGCCCAGTTCCCCCTCCATGGCAGTGGCATTACAAGATTAATTGTAATTAATTAAGGAGATTACTTAAGGAGATCACATTTCCTGGCCATTCCAGGTGGTCCATTGCCCTTGTCCCTTCCAGATTCCAATGTCATGGCACTGGCCACATCAGCAGGGCTGTCCCTGCTTGGTCCCGTTGCAGTCTGGGCACGGACCTGCTCTCTGGGAATTCATCCCAGCCCTCTCTGAGTCTGCCAGTGCTGATCGTCTCCATGGCTCCTGTGGCCTCCAGCTCCTGTTGCTGTGGGATTTGGGGGTTCCAGGACCACCCCCACTGCCTTGGTGGGGTTTGTAAACCTTGGCCATGCACCTCCCTGAGCCTTCTCTTCTCCAGACCGGACAGTCATGGAATCACAGAGTCAGTGAGGCTGGAAAAGATCCTTAGCATCATTGAGACCAATTGCCAAGGCCACCACTGACCCATGTCCCCAGGTGCCACATCCACACAGCTTTTCAGTCCCTCCAGGACTGGTGGCTCCCCCCCTGCCCTGGGCAGCTTGTTCCAGTGATTGATATTTCCAGCCTGGCTCTGTAGGGAAGTTGCTCGATCCCCTTGACCATTTTAATTGCCCTTTTCTGGTCCTGCTCCACCTCCACCTCTTCCTCCTGGAGATGCTGAACCAGAGCAGCTCCCAGCACATGCAGAGCCCCCAGTGACACGTCTCACCTCCCTTTCCACCTCTTCCCTGGTAGCTTTTGTTGCCTTTTCTGGCTGCTCCTGTGCACCAAACTCACAATTTCAAGAGCTCAATATCAACTCCAGGACTGTCTGGAGCTGGACCCACCAGGTCCACGTCCAGCATCGTGCTGGTGGCTCCTCCCTGTGCCTGTATCTGTCTCCCTTTCCTCTCAGTTTGGGATCCTCCTGGATCTCCTCAGGGTCGATGCCTCGTCTGGCTGCTCAGTTTTTAATGCCCGGGTTGTGACACATTTCTCTCTGTAATGTTTTGAAGAGCCTTTCTCCACGATTTGACTCGTGATTTATTGTCTCCTTCCAAGCCTAAAGCAAGAGCAGGGCATCCTCATTAGGCCCTGTGTCCAAAAAACTGGAGTTTTTCCTTATTTCTGTGCATTACCGGAATCCTCCTGCCTGGCTCTGCTCAGGGAGCTGGAGTTGATTGTTTTGTTCATTTTCTGCCTCCTCTTTCATGTCAAAGTGCTTTTCTTCCTCCTGTGGGAGATGGAGTTGAGCTCCCAGAGCTGACATTCCGTTCTGGAGGAGGGGGTGGCTGATCTCGGATCACCTGCACTCAGCAGCTGCTCTTCCCTCTCCATCTCCACACACTGGGTCTCTTGTGGCTTCTCCAAGCTGGGATTGAGGCTCCTTCCCACTGGGAAGTGCCCAAGGAGGGTTTGGTGGGAGCTCCCCTCCCTGGGGGTGCAGATCCAGCCCTGGTTCTGGGTGATCTCAGCGCCGGTTTCTCATCCCAGACTGACTCAGCTCTGAGGCAGAGACGGAGCAGGGAATGTTCACACCATCTTCTGAGAGCTCAGCTCGCCTCCCCAGCACACCATTCCCTCCGTTTGGGTCTGGAATTTTGCCAAAAACTTTGCTCCGAGGAGTTGTTTGTGGCTCTGGGGTTCATCCAGGGAACCCCCAGGGTCTGGGGCTGGATCAGGATTTGTGTTTGTCAGAAATTGGGGGGTTTTTTCCCAGACTGGGGAGGCCCCCCTGGAATCCCGGGGGCAGGAGAGACCTGGAGGGGCTGGAGCGTGTGCAGGGAAGGGAAGGGA
>NW_020885212.1:30630-35963 GCF_003945725.1 Corapipo altera
GGATCCATGGGCTGGGAGGGCTTTTCCAGCCTCAGGGATCCTGGGATTCTTGCACAGTCCAAGCAGCTGCCTGACGGGTCTCCCCCATGATCAGCTTTCCTGGGTGACATCCATCCCTGACCTCCTGTGTCATTCCAGCTTCTTGGCTGCTTTTCTTCCCTGCTTTCTGCAAGGTGTTGTTCCTGGCCTGGTGGGAGGTGTCCCTGCCCATGGCAGGGGTTGGAACTGGATGGTCCCTTCACACCCAAACCATCCTGGAATTCCATGATAAAAGCTGGAAGCACCAGGCTGTTCCAGGTCTGTTCCCTGGGAAGGAGCAGGGTGATGTCCTAGTGTCCCATGCAGGTGACAAAACCCTTCCCAGGCCATCAGTAACCAAAGCTCTGAGCATTTTCCAGGTGGTGGTTTTCCAATATTTTCAGTTTTCAGCTGTGTGATCCTGGGGCAGTGCCAGGATTGGCAGAGCACTGGGTTTGGGAAGAGGCAGAGGGATGATCCAGTTATTTCCCAACCTGTGAGGGTGAAATCATTTGCTGGCAAGAAAACTAAGCAGTCAGGTGCTGGAGGCAGTGGATAAAGGGTTAAAAAGGAGGATGTAATTGCCAGCAGAAAACTCCATAAAGGAAATTTGGGATCATTTGGGAGGAGGATATACAGGATAACCACGCTCTGGGATTCAATCCATTCCACCCCATTTGTCCAAAAAAACCCCAAGATGAAGAGCTGATTTCACCAGAGGAGGTTGGTAATTGGATCAGAGTCACATTTTCTGAGGAAAACACGTGTTTTGTTGAAAATGGAATCGCTATGGAATCAACTATGAACAAAATTGGATCGATGGAATGATTGGATATTTGAAGTAAAAGGATTATTTCCGAAGCTTTGCAGCTCTGAAAACAGGGATGATCCATTTCAGAATTTAGTTCAGCACCGAAATGTGACCCAGAGTGAGGGTCTGTGAGACCCTTGTGTTCATGGAATCATGGAATCACTGAGGTTGGAAAAGCCCACGTGACCAAATCCAACTGTCCCTCAGCACTACCAAGGCCACCACTGCCCCATGTCCCCAAGTGCCACATCCACAGGGTTTGGGAATCCCTGCAGGGATGGGGACTCCAGCCCTGCCCTGGGCAGCCCTTTCCAATGTCTGACAGCCCTTTCCAGGAAGGAATTTTCCCAGTGTCCAGCCTGACCCTCCCCTGGCACAGCTTGGGCCTGTTTCCTCTTGTCCTGTCCCTTGTTCCCTGGTTGCTCCCTGTTCTGGCTCCTCGGTCCATCCCCCAGTGCTGAGGTTGCCTTTTCCAGGTTATTTTTGGGTTGGTGCCTCAGAGCTGTTGGATCAGTCGCTCTTCCAGCACCTCTGGAACACCCGAGGCACAGCTCAAGTCCTGCAGATCCAGGAGCCTCATGGAATCATGGAATGGTTTGGTTTGGAAGGACCTTAAAGCCCATCCAGTGCCACCCCCTGCCATGGGCAGGGACACCTTCCACTAGCCCAGCTTGCCCCAAGCCCCATCCAACCTGGCCTTGGGCACTTCCAGGGATGTTGAACCCTTCCAGGGACGAATTAGTGCCCAGGAAAAACTGGGAAACACCCATTTTTTCAGTTGATCTGCCTTGTCAGCTCAGCTGCAAGGGGGATGTCCACCTCCTCCAGAAAAGGTTGTGGTCACTGGCAGGTGACTTCCGTGAGTCCCGGGCTGAAAAAAACCCAGGGAGAGGTGCAAAATAATGGGGTTTTGGGGATGACATCCCTCAGTTTTCCCGACAGGCAGCTCTCACGGTGTCTCTGCTCTGCCCCAGGTGAATGGTGTGAACGTGGTGAAGGTGGGGCACAAGCAGGTGGTGTCCCTGATCCGGCAAGGGGGGAACCACCTGGTGATGAAGGTCGTGTCCGTCAGCCGCAAGCCGGAGTCGGAGGAAGTGGTTCGGAAGAAGGGTAGGTGTGAATCCCGGGATTCCCTGGGCTGGGGGGACATGTCACCCAGGGGTGGGAGCCACCAGAGGGTCTGCAGTGGCACCAGTGAGGAGGGAGGGCACTGGGAGAGGTGATGTGGCTGTGCCAGGCACAGACAGCTCCGAGTGGGAAGCACCGGGATGCGCCCACGGCTGCGGGTGGGGCCGATGGTCTTGGGAGAAGAACAGGCAGAGAAAAGCTCAGAGTAAAGCTCAGCAGAGCTCAGAGTAAAGCTCAGTGTCCCCTAAGCTACTGAGTCCTGCCTAACCAACCAGCCACTGAATAGGCTCTGTCCTGACAGCCCGTTAAAACCGAGTTTTCCAAAGCCAGGCGCTGGAAAACCTGCAGTTCAACACCAGGGATCCGAGTGGATCAGGAGGAAGGAAAAGTCATCAGGCTCCCTTTTAGTTTTCACTGGTGCAGATACTTCTCACAAAGCTGAGCATTCTGCTGCCATTGCGTTTTGAAGCCTTTGGGGGGTTTTTTTATGAGGCTGAAGACAACAGAATTTAATGTTATTGAAAAGTGGAAGCTGAAATCTGGGAAAACGATATTCCTCAGAAAGATGGAAGTTCCTGACCTAAGCTGGTTTTATCCAGGCAGGACACACAGTTCATTTTGGAAACGAAATTACTGTTATTAAAAAATGATGCAGGTGGTCAGGGGAGCTCTGGCAGATCCCAACCCCTGCTGGGATGCAGGACACCAGCTCTGTTTTCCCACCGGAGCCGTGTGTGCCCAAAGCTTGGAGCCAACTCCTTGGGATCAGCTGCTCCACACGGTGCTGGAGAGCAGAGACCCCCTTCCCTGAGGGGTGTCAGGGTGGGGAACAGGCCCCGGGGGTGTTGGGGGCAGGATGGTGCCCGCAGGAGCTCAGGGGGTGCCGGGATGGAGCCTGTGCTTCCTCAGGGATTTGAGCACCTTGGTTCTCTCCAGCTCTCACACAGAAATGTGGCACCAACACTAAGGTTGTTTTCCCTGCAGGCCTTAAACTGGAGGAGGGCAGGGTTAGGTGGGATATTGGGAAGGAATTCCCAGCTGTGAGGGTGGGGAGGCCCTGGCACAGGTTGCCCAGAAGCCGTGGCTGCCCCATCCTGGAATTGTTCCCATCCCTGGGGGCTCCTTTGGCATGGACGGTCCCAGGGCTGCTGGTCACCTGCTGGGACCCCTGGGCTTGGGGACACCCAGGTGGGGAAGGCAGGGACACCTGGATGGGAGGCAGACACGGCTGTGTCCAGGAGGGACACACCCTGGAATCCAGCTGTGGTGGGCAGGAGGGTTTTGGAGGGATTGCAACTGGCAATCCCACACTGGGAATGGGATGGAGGGGACAGGAGAAGGGGGGAGGGAGTGGGGGGGACAGGAACAGGGAGATGGGATCATGGAAGACAGGAGCAGGGGATGGGAACAGGAGGGACAAGAGGAGGGGAATGGGAATGAGGGAGACAGGAGCATGGGAATGGGAGTGGGGTGGCAGGAGCAGGGGGATGGGAACGGTGGGACCAGGAGCAGGGGGATGGGAGCAGGGGGCTGGGATCAGGGGGATGGGAGCACAGGGATGGGGGCCAGGATCAGGGGCATGGGAGCACAGGGATGGCAGCACAGGGATGGGAGCACAGGGATGGGAGCAGGGGCCGGGATCAGGGCGCTCCCAGCACAGCACGAGGGGCGAGGGGGAGGGAGCAGCTCCGCTGGCACCGAGAGCTGCAATTATGTTGTCACGGCACAAAAGCGGAGCCGTGGGAAAGGCTGAGCTCGGGAATCAGCCCTGGGACCCCCGGGGGTGCCACTCGCCCCTTCTCCCGGTGCTTCCAGCCCCGCAGCCGGGGAGCAGCCGCCTGTCACTGCCCGGTGCCTGCTGCCCATTCCCAGAGCCCGGAGCCGGGTGGCCGCTCTTCCAGCCTGGAGTTTGGGGACCAGAGCCGGGTCCCCCGTGCGGGACCCCCCGTCTGCAGCGGGGCCGGGGGGCTCAGACCCCCCTCGCCCCCTTCCCGGGGTGCCGGGGGCCTGTGTGGGACTGGCTCGGGCTGAATCCGCCCCGTTGGGTCCCTGATGCAGCAGCAGAGCCTGGAGCTCCAGTTGCCATGGCAATGCCTGAGCGTTGAATCCAGCATTGTCAGCGAGCGAGGAGGAGGAGGAGGCACCCAAGTGAAGAGGAAGAGCCTTCAACTCATCCCCGTGCCGGTGGGCTCACGGCTCATGGCAGCCCGGGATAGGGAGCCCTCGGGGCCATTCCCACGGCCCGGCCCGGCCACCACGTGTCCCGGTTGTCCGTCGTCGCCGAGCCGGACGCCAGCGCTGCCGTAGGGCCGGAGCGAGCGGAGCATCATCCCGGCCCCGGGCACGGCGGAGGAGGGTGGGTGGGCTGCGCTCCGGGGGCTGCGCCGAGGCGGGAAGGACAGACGAGGCGGGAAGGAAGGAAGGAAGGACAGCCGGAGCCGGGCCCCACCGGCCGCGTTCCTCCCTCCCACCCCCGGCCATGGCGGGGCCGTGACAGCCGAGCCCCCGCGGGCGGGCGCTGCCCGAGCCGGGCTTGACTCGCGGGGGGCTCCCGTGGCCGGAGCCTCTCCCAGGGGGGAAGGCGCAGCCCAGGGACATGACTTGGACTCTGCTCCTCGGCTGAGGGCTCCACGTTCCTGCGGGAGCTCCGGGGGCCTCGCCCCGTGCCCGGGACTGTGGCACCGAGACCATGAAGAAGTTCGCTTCCACGCGCAGCCTCAATAAGATCCTGCAGCAGTGCGACTCCTCATCCCGCGAGTACGAGGAGATCCAGGCTGTGGAGAAGAAGTGGCACCTGCATCTGGCCACTCCTCGTAAGTTCCTGGACAAGAAATGCAAAATGCCGTCTCTCTTCCTTTCAGCTCCGCCGCCTCCCAAGAGAGCGCCCAGCACCACCCTGACGCTGCGGTCCAAGTCCATGACGGCCGAGCTGGAGGAGCTGGGTAAGGGCGGGGGGCTCTGCCGGGCACGGGGGGCTCTGCTGGGCACGGGGGGCGTGGGGAGCCGGGGCCGGAGCTCTCCTGGTGCCCGTTTTCCCGGAGAGCTGCATGAGCGGGAGCGCCGGGCGACGTTGTCCTGCTGCACCGGAGGTGCCGTCGTGCTCGGACGGGTGTGGGGGGCTTGGAGCAGGATTAGGGGTGCAGGACACCCCCCCTAGAGCCACCCACCCCTCCGGTGTCGCATCCCCGCGGAGGCGGCCGGGGGGAGCACGTTGGGTGTCTCCGTGTGCTCGTGGAGGGCTCGCCGCCCCCGGGCCCGGCCAGCAGGAACCCTGTTCTGAACCCTGTTCTGAACCCTGATCCTCACCCTGCTCTTCTCCTGTTCTTCTCCCTGTTCCTCTCCCTGCTCCTCACCCTGCTCTTCTCCTGTTCCTCTC
>NW_020885213.1:0-35758 GCF_003945725.1 Corapipo altera
AGCCCCCCAAGGACCATTCCTGACAAAGCCTCCCCAGGGACTCTCCAGCAGATCCTTGGAGGCCGTGAGTGCAGGGAGGCAAAAGCTCTGGGCAGCAGCTCAGATGCTGAGAAAAGCCTGGCTCGCTTTGGGGAAGTTTCCTTCCTTTTCAGGTTTCCTCCAGCTTTGGGAAACGCTGCCTGTGAGATTGGCACCACCTAAGAAGGGCTCTGGCAGGTTCCTGGGAGCAAAGCTGGCCTGCCCTGGGCTCCACCTGAGATCTTCGGAGCACGGAGACACCTGAGAGTTAAAAAGAGGAGGCTGCATCTTTGACAACATTTGGGAACAAGGAGGGATTGCTCACATGTGGATAATCTGCATGGGAATGGTTGCTTTGGGTTAAAGCATCAAATTAACATAAATGTGGGTATCTCAATGATTTGTTTTGGTTTTAAATAAGAATATTTAATTTTTCTGTGTATTTCTATTATGAAGTTGGTAGATTAGAAAACAATCATGGTGACTTTTCTCTCATGCAAACTTTAATTTGATCTTGGGAATTTTATTTGATAAAACTCACAGGAAAATGGCACAAATATCGTGGGAAAATAAGCAAAGGATTAGGACCATGTGTTTGTGGGAATTCAGATTTTTCTCTTGAAAAAATACCCTGTGCTTCTCCCTTGGCTAATTGGATACTCGATGGTTTCTGACCTGCTGTTCTCACCAGTGACACCTCCGAGTTTAAGAAGACTTCTCAATGGGTGTTAGTGCTGGCTGAGACACAACAGCATCCTCAGCCCTCGCCTGGGAGAGGACATTCCCTCCCCAGGCCAACCTGAGTTCCTGAAACCCCTTTTCAGCTGAGTTGTGTCTTCCTTAGAAGACATCTGCCATGGAGAAGCTGCTGCCTTGTAGCTCCCCCCCTGCCAGTGAGCCCTGCAGGGAGTCCCTGTGCTCTGGGAGGGTGGGGAATGCACAGGGAGGGCTCAGCTCCCCGGGCAGCAGGAGCATTGCTGGGCCTCTGCAGGGCTCGCAGGGCATTGGGGAGTGTTGCAGGGCTGGGATGGGAGCGAGTGGGCCCTGGGCTGGATTTGTGAGGGCTCAGGAATCCCAGGGACAGAGCAGCAAGGTCGGGAATGTTGAATGATCCGTGACTCTCTCAGAAGTTATAAAAGCCTGATCTGTTCAGGCAAATCAGGTATGGTGGGGAGATCACCCTCTTTGAACCACTTTCTTCTCTGGATGACTGAAAACTGCAGGACACACTGGCACTGCTTGCATGAAACTGTCTTGTAGCAAAGTTAGGAACCCTGGTTATTTCTGCATAAATTGTTCCTTACCTGTCCCGCTAAAATGCCCCATGGATACATCAGAGCCACTGGATTCACCGGAAGAGAAAAGCCTGGTTTACTTCCTATGGGATTCACCCCTCACCATGCAAAGGTGAATGATTCAGATCTTGGACAGTCTCCCAGATCTTTGTATACTTACAGAGTGCCAGGGGATGAGTTCCCACATGTGAGGAGAACTGAGATTAATCTATCTCACCAAGGTCTAAGAACTGAGCCATGCCTTGCCTTGCTTTGTTTGGATTGCTTCTCCTTGCCTTGCCTTGCCTTGCTTCCCCATTTTCATCACTTTCCTCCTTTTTCCCCCTCTTTCTTCTCATTCTTACATTAAATGCATCTCTTCAAGATCTGGACAAGGAATGTAAGCCAGACTGTTCTACAAGGGGCTGGTATTTACCCATTTCCTTCCTTTTTTTTCTCCTCTATACCCAGGCATTCTATTTAATAAAATCCCCTCTGACCAAGCAAGTCAAGGTTCCCTTATCTCTGTGGCAAAGCTGGGTCATGCAGGCTCACGAATTCTGTTCTTCCCTCCCTTTGCAAACCTCCCTGCAGCAAATGGCCTCTGTTGGATTCCCAAACCTTCCTGCAGAGCTTGGTCCAGCTGCCCTCCTCCTGCAGTCCCGTGTGTGCTGGTGTGTGGAGTCTTTCTCTAGGCCTGAAGTGCGGGTGGTGGAGCTGAAATAACAAATACCGGCTTAATAGCACCTGTGGCTCTTGGGTTTTACTGCTGCTGCTTTTTCTCGGCATCACTATGAGGTCTCCACAGAACCTTCTCTTCTGCCTGTCACTGGCACGGGCTGTCTTAGCCAGCTAAGCTCTGGGATGGTGGCTGATGTTGGTGTCATAAGTTTACTTGTTCTAAAAAACCAAGGGGGAATTTTTTTCTTTCCCCTGCATCAATGTAAAAGAAAGGTGCTTGCCTAGGGAAATTGACACACACAAAGGAACTAACCAGGAGATCCACATTCCAAGCTGACAGCAACCTGAAGACGGTGGGGACTCCGAGACTCCTCAGAAACGAGAGGCACTTCACTTTTGCCCTAACTCGGAGAAAGGTGTGTGTTGGAGGGTTCGCTTTGGTTTTGGCCTGGTCACCTGGCTGTTTTCTGGCCCTGGTTTGCCTCTGTTTTCCTGTGCCCTGTTCTGCCCCCAGCCCAGACCTGCTCGGATTTCATCAGAGAGGTTTGACCCACCTGCAGAGGAACCCTTTGGGGAGGAGGTCGCCCTCTCTCTCCTCCACTCCCGTGTTGGCAGTGGCGTGCGTCCATCGATGAAAGACGGGAAATCCTGGCCATAGCCAGCTGTGGACAGCGTGAGTTTCTTGGGAAGAGCCCCCTTTGTCCCCTTTGTCCCCTTTTCCCCTTCCTGGTGTGTGGGGGGAAAATCCCCATTTCCAGCTCCTCCCTTACACTGAGGCCCAACAGCGCCCCCTGCCGGCCACCACCGAGCACTGCTGGTTCCTGCAGTGCCCCCTGCCAGCTGTGGTTAGAATGGCGCCGAAATGCAGAAAGTATGGAACTGTTTCCTTTTGGAAGGGTGTTTTTGGGTACACGGTTATTCTGTGGTTGTTTTTGTGTTCTTTTGTTGTTCTGCCAATATACATATATCCTTTAATAAAGGGCTGTTTGGTTTTTTTTCTTTCTCCGTACTTCCTCAATTGAAACCTCTTAACTTTGGTTTTACAATTGCTTAGAGAGAGGACTTTGGTCTTCCTCATAACTCCTCCTCCTTAACAAAATACTCCAGTCTCATTAAATCGAGACAGTTGGGAAGTACCTTGGAAATGGAGCAAGGGACAGTGAAGGTTGAACCTTCCATTCCCAAGGAAAGCTGGATTGTAATAATTACTGAGGCAATGGTAGCGCTCCCCTCAGGCTATGGTTCAGGTAGCGAATGCTCCAAGGCTGTCAGGGGACAACTGATCATTGCCACTCTTGGCTTTCACCCCAGCCTTTAGCCAAGCAACTGGAGTTCCTGGTACAGCCAGTGCTACTCCCACATTAGTTGTACAGAGTTCCTGGTGTGACCAAGGGACACTTCACCACCCCACCCATGACACAAAGGCCAAGGAATGGGAATTCCTAAGAGAGTAGAGCAGCCTGCGGTGCAATGGGGGTGATGTCTGATCACAACTGCTTTCCTGGAGATGGTTGAGCCCCAGCTCCCAATCAAGCACCACACAGACACCTGCTCACTCCCCGCCCGGGGAGGTGGGAGAGAACTGGAAGAGTAACAGTGAGAAAACTCGTGCGTTGAGACACAGTTTATTAGGTAGTACACAGATGAGGTAGAGGTGGGTGTTGGGGCTTGAAGAGTAGCTGGGGAGGTCTCTGCTGAAGGCTGGGAAACCATGAGCAGGAGAAACCATGGCACAAATGGTGTCACTCTAGTTTTGCTGAGCGCTGCACCTTCTTCTTGGGTTTGCTGCTCTGGGTTTCACCTTTTTGCAGTGATGTAAAGCATTTCAGATCAGCCTTCGGCTCACACCCTTTCCCCATCACCAACACCCGTGGGCTCTTCTGAGACGGCTTCAGGTTATGAACTCTAGGAAGAAAGGGACTGGTATTAGCCAGTGAACATTTTCAGCCAACCAGTTGCTCGCCTGTCTCCTCACAGAGCACACAGTGTCACATCCTCTCTCCAGGCAAGAAGCGAGCAGCAAATGAAAGAGAACTGCACTCCCTGCCATGGAGGCAGCAGAGGTGGAAGGGCAGAATCACAACCAGTTATGGGCCTGGGGACCAACTGTAGCACACGGGGCTCCAGGTAGAGAAGGAGGCTGTGCTTGTCCCATAAGGAAGCATAGCTAAGGACTGGCTGGCCCCTTGACAGCCGTTCTGGATCTCCCATTCCAGATTTTGCAGCCCTCCAGGAGCTTAGTGTTTCATACAGTGTCTTTTCCCATTGTCTCCACACAGATCCACAGACATCTCCACAGACATCTGGCCTTGGCCAGATGATCATCTTTCTGTACTCCTGTATGCTGTGTGTTCCTGCTGCCTCTCTGGGGCTGGCTGTCCCCAGGGCTGCACGCTCACCCACCCCAGTCAGAGGGACTGAAGGGAGGCTGTCAGAGGATGGAGCAGGCTCTGCTTGGTGCTGCCCATCAACAGGACAAGAGGCAATGGGCAGAACCTGATGCAAAACATGTTCCACCTGAACATGGGGAAGAACTTCTTTCCTGTGCAGGTGACAGGTTGTCCAGAGAGGGTGTGGAGTCTCCCTCACTGCAAGTATCCCAGAACCCTCTGGACACAATCCTGTGCCATGTGCTCTGGGGTGACCCTGCTTGAGCAGGGAGGGTGCACCCAATGGCCCATTCTGTGGTACCCACCAGGAGCATGGATTGGAAAGCACATGGACATTTCCTACCTGCACACCATTTCGGCCTTAAATTCCCCCACACACGTCGGGAAGAATTTCACACGGAAAATCTGATTCTGGCCAGCAGGGATGGTACCGCAGTGGGGCTCGATAGAGAACAGCGGTGGGTCCTTGACGGGAGTTGGAGACCATTCCGGGGAGGAGCTAAGGTGCAGAGTTGGCTGAGGCTGAGTTGGCTGAGGCTGAGTTGGCTGGGGCTGAGTTGACTGGGGCTGAGTTGACTCGAGTGGCGATGCCTGCTGCACCAGCCTTGCACAATTCCTTTCCCAGAGATCCTCAGCAGCAGAGGACAAGAAATCACCTGCAGGAGGAAAGAAGACATCTTTCAAAGACAAAATCCTTTGTTCCCAACAACTCTGCCTCCTGCTGCAAGTGGATAGAAGAGAGTTGGGCTGTACTTGGAGCGCCTCTGGCCAAGTACTTTCAGCAGGAGACAGAGTGGCTGGGAGCAGGGTCTCCACCTGCAGCACACACTCCCATGCCGGGGCAGGAGGCTTGGTTTTAGACAGTGACTTTGCATTTGCCCTGGAGTGGGGAACTGCATACAGACAGCGGCTGCAGGGCAGCTCACTTGTTCCACCCTGGTTTTTCCCAGTCTCAGAGACTTCCCAAAGAGGTGCCCTGATGTCCCCCTTCCTAGTCCTGACCCAGCACATGGTTGTCCCTGGAGCCCAGCTCAGCTCCTGTGCAGAGCACAAGTGGCAGAGCAAGAACAGGAGGGGCTAAAAGGTAGAGAAGGACGAAGGAGAAAACTCTCCAGCTGCAGCTGGGAAGTGGACAGGGATGAAAAAGCAATTAATGTTTTGGGGTGAAGTGGCAGGGTCTTCTCCCCAGGCCCTCAGCTACCAACTGAAATGGCCCAGGCACCACCCAGAGCCAAACACTTACATGTCTGAGTGGACGAGAACGACCTCCCAGAACTCTTTGATGGTATTTCCTCCTCCAGATTCTCCTGCCAGCAGTATTTCAGGGCTACATTGCCTGTATTGGACATCCGGAAACTGAAAAACAAGGAGGAGGAATAAAAAGCAAGTACTAAAGTAACACTGTCTGGTGGGCTCTTGGTACAACCTTCCCCAGGCAACTCTGCCACTTTCAGAATTCCTGCCCTGGGTGGCCCAAACAAAGTATTTCAAAGTCTGCAAGTTTAGGAGGAAAGGGCCAACATGGTGCCCAGCACTCATGTGCTTATCTCTGTCTGGAAGAGCTCAGTCTGCTTCAGCTGAACCTCGACCGTGTCCAGTTTGAACTTGGCGTAGTCAACCTGAGCACTGAGGACAAGCTTGACCTCGTGGCTGCTCTTCTCCAGGACGGTGTGAGGTGGTTCTGGGACTGCCTTGACCACCTGCAGGCAGAGGAGGGAAGAATCACTGAGCAGAGCCCAGAAAGCCAGGCTGAGCAGGGAAACCTTTTGGCCTCCAAACTTGGCCACATAGAAAGGACATTCAGGTTTATTTCCCTGGAAAGATGACAAAATTGGACTGGTGTACTACAGTATTGGTTTCTACCCACTGATCAAAGCAGTCACCACCACGGCTATTAATACACCCTTGGGGATTATGGCCAGTTGTCAGTTCCTGTGCTTCAACCCTGTAGAGCCTCTGACCTTTTCCCTGGTCCCCTATAAATCCAGCAGGTCTTGACATTAGGATTAAGTTCCCCTGCTAGAGCCCTGTTGATGGAGAAGCCCAGGACTGACTAGTCCTAGAAAGAACTTTTTCCTTCTTGTCTTAGGAGAAAGTGCTCTCCAGATTGTACATGTGGGGTGGGAGCTGGCTGTGGGCATTTTGGGATGTGAATGATCTCACTGGGAAAGTCTCCAACTGCTGATGCCCTGATGGGGAAGTTGGGTTTACAGGACTCACAATGATTCAGAAACTCAGAAAGAACCTTCACCAAGATAAGTGTGTTTGGCAACAATGATAGAAAAAGCAAGACTTTCTGGAGATGATGCTTCTCCAGACTCCTGCGTACTATCACACAGGGCCTGGGCTGCTCCATAATGAGATATCCCCCACAACACAGAGGCCACAACTAAAATCTCTGGTGTCGGTGTAGGCAGAGCTCAGAGCTCACCGGTGTACGCACAAGAGCACTTGTGCTGCTCTCCCCTTCAGAACAAGAGACAAAATGCAGTGGAATTAACTCCTTGTGGGTGACAAGGCACCAAATCAGATGAAGAGATTTTAACACTGTCAAATGGGATAAAATCAAACGTGACCTCCCACTCAACACAGGCTGCAACACTTGGCTCGTGGTGCAGACCGGTAGTTTGCGTGTGGATAAAGGTCTCTTGCCCAAAGGCTTCCCCCTGTGGTGTGAGCCCACCCGCTCACTGTGCATCCGCCTCTCCCTAAAAGGCACTGCTGGTGAACCTCCCTGCTGGAGCCAATGCCCAGGGGAGGCAGGAGCTGCTCTGCCAGCAGCGCTGGTGCTCTGCTGCTGTCGGCAGGTCCTTTTGCAGCAGTTCGGTGAGCTTTTGCTGCTGTGCTTCTTACCCTCCGCTTCAAAGGCCAGCGGGCTCCCGGGAGTCTCTCGGTGGTATCCTCCCACTTCTCAGTGCGCATTCTGTCATCCCAGTCGTAAACCTCCTCTGACGGCAACTGGTATTTGATCATGGCCACCTTACAATTCACAGAGTGCCTTTTGACGGTGACCGGGACCTTGGATTTCAAGGTCACTCTGATATTCTTGGCACAGCCAGGTTGGAGGTGTCCCACCTAGGGAGAACCAGAAAGTCAAGACCAAACTGGAAACACTGGCAAGGGCAGCACTGACAGCAAAAGGGGCTGATATGGCGAGCAGTTGTGCTGGGAATCAGCACCTCAGTGAGGATTTATGTGAGATTTGATAGAGCAAAATATGAACAGAAGGTGTTCCCTCCCAGAACGTGGAGCCTTTTCTGCTGGGCTGACAGCCCTGCCCCAGCAAAGACAGGGATTGCATCTCCTGCATGGCACTGGAATGGGCTCTCACTGGTATGTGGTGACTCCCTGCCAGCTCCCAGGAACACCAGGAAAGGGCCTGAGCAACCGGGAAAGGCAGGGCTGTCCCAGCTCACCTTGGGGGAGAACTGGAATGGGGCATCTGCCAGCAGCCACTCAAACCACATCACCTCCTCCTTGCTGCGGTTGGTGACTGTGAAGGTCTTGTCGAAGAGCTCCCTGACTGCACAATCGCTAAACTCAATGTGATTCACTCTCGCAGCTGTGAAGAAGGAGAGCAAGAGATCTCAGCATGCAGTGAGGTCCATCCACCCCCCTCACTTTAAGAGACACGTGTATGTTCAGCTCTTCCTTGCTCCAAGCCTCCCTCCCTCCCTCTGGGAGGTCCCCAAGCCCCTGGCTGTGCCTGTGCCCAGTGACAAGCAGCACAGCACACACTGCTCTGTGTGCACGGCTGGCAAGCTCACAGGCTCCCAGGTCCAGTGGGTGACAGCCCAGCCCTGGCTAGAGAGAGGACACACATGATCAGACATTTTCCTCTTCCTTGCTCTACCTTGGCAGCCTCTCCTCTCTTACCCTCAATGATGTCGTCCTCCAGATTGCCCTCAGCATTGCTCTTCTGGCTGTCTTCTGCTAGTCCAGGGAGGTTATCAAGGGTGAAGTCATCATTGTGGCCTTCACCCACCAGCTCTATGTCGATCTCACTGTTGCCTGACACTGGCACACGGATCTTCCCTTCCAGACATTGGGCCAGGGTGGGTTTGAAAAACACGTCAAACTCTGCTGATTGCCCGTGTTCCAGGAGCAGGTAAGGCTTCTTGGGACGCTTCTTGGCTGCACGGCAATGGGAATCAGAGTTAAGTGATAGAGCTGTACAGAGGAAATATTTCCCTGGGGTATACAAGGAATAAGAGGTTGGAATCAGTTGCTTCTAAGCACAGATTCTCCCACCAGTGGTTCCAGACCCTCTTCCTGTGTTCACAAGACTATGCCACCATCACACATATCACCACTTAAGCGGCTTAACCTCAGGTTAACGCCCAGCCCTCATTCCATCTGCTTCCAGCCAGCTCCTGCCATACCGAAGGCTGAGCCAAGGAGAAGTTTTGGCTTCTGCTGGCTGGCCTGTGTGCTCAAGGGTTGCCTCCCTTCAGGCTGGTACCTTCCCACATGCAGCAAAGACCTCAGCCAGTCCACTGAGGTGGTGATAGTCCCCCACAGCTCAACCCACCATGTCTCAAAGAACAGAAAAACTTCCTACAACTTGCTAGGAGGAAACCCTGCAAGGAGTCCACAAGAAAAGCTCGCGGGACAGAGAGACAAAGGCAAGAAACTATGTCCAACGTGTGGCTGCTGCTTAGACAAGCCAAGAGCAATGCACACCTTTTCCCTCTGTGAATGATCATGCTGCACGGTTAATGAATTTACCTTTTCCAGTGGAGTCCTTTTCCATGTCCCCAATGTGGAAGACGTGGAATGCGGACTGCCTGGCTTTTATAAAGAAAACTCCCTTGTGATCCATGATATGAACTATAAACTGAGAAAAGGGAACACAGAGCACAATGACATTGGTGTGAGTAGAGGCTGGCACGGGGGTTGAGCCCGTACAGCCGCTGGTCCAGCGCGGGGAACCCAGACCACCTCCCCACCTCAAACACAGCACTCAGCACAAAGGTTACGTGAAATCACACAGGGAAAAAAGGGTATTCAGAAGCATATGGATAGAACTGCCATAGAGCCAAACAGGACAGTCAGTCACGAACAGAATGTAACAGAACCACAACTAAGTTTAATTAAAATGGAGTCAACCAGTATCAAATGCAATCTCACAGAACTGGGACGTCACACACGCCCACATGAGAACAAAATGTGAGCTGGGAGATGGGGGAAAAACACCCCATCACCTTTCTTGCCTTGTGTTCAACTGATGAGGAAAGACTGAACAGAAAATCACATTTTTTGGGACCTTTCCTTCACAGGACAAGCACTTGTTCCCAGCCCAGAGCATTCCCTGAGCAGGTCCTTACCTGGGTGGGTATGATGCCATTGTTTCAAAGGACCAGGGGGAGTGTCTGTGAATCCCCCAGCAGGAGCCTCCTGAAGCGCAGCACAGGGTTTCCCCTCTTACTCCGAAGGCCCGGGCACTTGACTGTCACCTGAGGCACGTGCCCCTCTCCACTGATAGTGAAGGTCAGATGTTGGGGTTTCATCTTCATGGAGCTACTGGAGAGGCACAGAAACCATGTCAAGTACTCTGCCTAAGGGTACTGAAAGCATTAGAGGAGAGGCAGCTACTGGAACGGTCTCCCCAATACTTCAGAGGGTCACTACCTTTTTGGGCTAACAGGGGAAGCTGTGAAAGTGCACTGGTAGTCCTCCTTTTGTTCTGGAGTGAAGGTCACTGTAGCAAAGGTGTGGGATAAGCCGGGAATGCTCATCTCGACAGGATCCAGCTTGAAGATGTCGCTGATGAGGCTGTGAGGCTTGGGGAGGAACCCACAGTGCAGTTTTAGTGTCACATCTTTCAGTGTGACCCAGTACATTCCTAGATGCATCCCTGGGAACAGCCCCAGACAGCCTGTCTTGCTTCATGCTTCCCTGGGCAGGCTCCTCCATCCCAGGGGATGCTGACCTTGCGCCAATGCCCAGGCGAGCAAAAGCTTGCTTTGAGGGCTGGGCAGCCACCCCAGCACATGTGAGAGGTTGGGATGGCATGGAAACACCTGCAAATAACCCCGGACTGGCCTTTCAAGAGAAGGAAAAACCAGGAAATGCTCTGCTTTGAGCTCTGCCCCATCGGTCTGTAACAGCCCCTCTCTGAGTGTGCTTTCGAGAGATGTTCAGAAGGATTCCCACCAAAGACCCAGAAGCGTGAGCCAAAATTTGCTTGAGAGATGTGGAATTCAATGCAAGTGCCCCCCTGGCATTGCTGCTCTGCCCTGTAGTTTGACCTGCACTGAGCTGGACTGGTCCAGCTGGGCCAGAGAACGCAACGACTCTGGAGAACAAGGCAGGCTCTCACATGGCCTTTAGAGAGCAGCGCTCACCTTGGCCTCTTGTTCTTACCTCTCCAGGCATGGCTTTGATGGAGAGGACCATGTCACATGGGACACTGCTGCCATTAGAGATCTTGAAGCGAGCCGTGACCCGTTGCCCAACCTGAACTTTGGTGAAGATGAATTTGTTATCATCTCTGATGAACACACCGTTGCCTTGCACCGACTGTAACATCTGGCGGAGATTGACATTGCTGTGGATCGGGTACTGCTCAAAGATGGATGTGACGTCTTCAACAAGTGCTGCAGACAGATCAGAGGAAGGCCTGAGGCTGGAGAATCTCTTTTCTGAATTTACTTGGACCCAGCTGGCCTCTCAGAAGGCTTGATAAGCCCTTTCTGTCCAGGTGACTGCAAAACCCAGCCTTGGATGAGAAAGCTCAGTCAGTGAGGATGGAGCTCAGTCAACCTCAGTCTTAAAGGGCATTGCTTTTATGCTTCCACACATCCCTCCCAGCCTCTCCCCACTGGTGGACTTGACAAGGACTGCAGCCTCTGAGGATTTTAAGGTGGGACTTCAGGACCAGGGTGCCTCTCTATCCAAGTAGCAAGTTTAGGTGCTGATCAGCAGCAGGACTGCCCATGGCAACCTGTGGACAGCACGCACCTGGGAAGCAGGACTCGGCAGTCAGGGTAAAGGGAATGCCGAGGGGATTGTCCTTGGGGTCTCTGTTGCTGATGTCAATGTACAGCTGCTCCTCACATTTCCCCTCTGCTCCTGCGTTGCAATCCACTGTGATCTTCTGCTGGCCCCAAGGACCAATGGAGCCAGAGCAAGGGGACACGGTGAACATGCCTACAGTGAGCTGAGCCTGCAGAAAGAGCACCAGGACAGGCTGATGCCCAACAGCTGTGCCCTGAACACTCCCAGCAAGGAGGATGCCACGCCTCGGCCTCCAGCTGGGCCCGAGCACCCAGTGGTAGGGCAGGGAAGGATGACTCCACAGCCCAAAGGCAGCCCCAGGATGAGATGAACAAGCCAGGAGGAGCTGCAAGCCTGTCCCGAGTGGAAGAGAGGAAGGAGTTTGGGGAAAAGAATGAAGGTGGTAGCTGGGATCCTTCAACCTCCAGGGGTACAGGAGAGCAGAAAGGACTGAATGACGGCAGAGAGGGAGGGGATTGGGAAGAAGAAAAAGCAAAGTTGTCAATGTTCTATGGATTGGGAGTTCAGATGGGGACAGTTTGCTCCTGTGGTGTTCACAGATCTGTGCTGGCTAGCAGCCACCAAACACAGGGCCTGCTCCCCTCTCTTGACCCCACAACTGCAGGTCAGAGCCAGAGCATGGGACTGTCAGTGGAACTGAGCAGATAATGGACTCTCCATCCCACAGACCTTGTCCTACCCCCAGCCTGGGCACAGCTGCATCCTCCCCCATCCCCTGCAGCAGCACACACTGGGCAGGAGCAGGAACCACCCACCTGTGTGGAACGTTTTCTTTCCCTGATCGAGGGGGCAGATTCCTCTTGCTGTGAACTGAGAGGAGAAAGCAGAGACATCTGTCATGCTGAGTTCCCCTCCCTTTGTCTGAGGCCAAAGCTGGCCTTCCTCCCCGTGCAGGAAACCCTTCCTGCTCCCGATGGCCCCCGGAGAGCTGCCTGCAGCACCCATTGCTGCAGCTCATGGACAGAGCAGCTCTGTCACCAGCTTTGGCCCACGCATGAGGATACTGAGCTGTTGTTTTGCTCCCTCTTCCCAAGCCAGCGATCCAAATGGACAATAACCCAGGTCTGGCTGCCTGTCACACATCAGCTGTGTGGTGGTGCCTCCTCAGACAGAAAGGCTGGGGCAGGTCTTCTCTTACCTTTGCAGTGGAGGTGCTTGGCGGATGAGGAATTTGAAGTTAAGAGCACCTTTGTTCTCCACAATTAGGACCTGGCTCTTCTTGGTGCCCTGAACCATGGCACCGAAGTCAATGGGCGAGGCAGGCTCGATGCTGTACTTGCTGTACACAGCTCTCGCCGACACCCTCACTGGGATGGTGGCAACGGTCTCGCCTCCTTGACCCCATTTGAGATCAATGACCTGCAACCAGAGGAGGGGCTGGTAAACACAGCAGAGAGGCTAGCCTCTACCCCTGTCCCCTGACCCCAGCTCAGGTCTCCAGCAGCTCACCCTCCCTTTTTAAAGGCCTCTTCCAGAGCCAGATTTCCAGCATCTTACAAAGCCTCCCAAATGGTTTTGGAAGTCTCTGTTTGGGTGTGTAGGAGAGAGGATGCCCCAGCTAAAACCTGCTTTGCACAAGACACCTCTCCTGCTTATGCTCCCAAGACACACTGTGCTAACACAGTCAGGCCCAGGCAGCTCACCTGGCAGAGCAGGATGGGTTTGCTCTCGAGAAACACTTCAGTCGTGGGGTGGAAGAGGACCTCAACTTTCACAGGTGGTCGGGAGGCTTTCAGCACAGCCCTCTGCAGCTGGACAGTGAAGGGAGATTCCAAGTCGCCCCTTTTGGCACTTCCAGTGGTCAGCTTGAAACTGTGGAGAAAGGGAAAGAATGAAGACCTCTGCAGTTGAAAGTACAGGTGCCACCAGCACAGCCAGGACTCTGCATAGGACCAGAAAAAAAAGAAAAGGGAGCAGCACGGGAACAGGTTCTAGCCATGGACAGAGGGAGAACGCAGACCTGGGAGCCTGAGGAAAAGATCAGCATCAGGCAGCTGGACTCACCTGTACTCAATGTCGTATAAGCCTTTGTTCTTCAGGCTCAGGACTTGCTTCTTATTATCCAAGACATTAATGGTTCCAAATTCCAAGCTACCATCTGGACCTGCAGAAAACCCGCAGAGCGAGGTAAGAAATGGTGAATATTTGTGAGCTGCTGCAGAGCACACCAGCTCACAAGCTACACCGTTGGAGTTCTTGGATGGCAAGTGTCCCTTCTCAGAAGTGTTCTCTAGCTACTTGGCTGCCCTTTCTCTTCTTACTCCAAGGATCTGCAGGGTAGAAGCCAAGGAGCTTGGTTTCCATTTCCTTGTTTCCAAGCACAAATCCAGCTACTTTATGTTCTGTGCTGAGCCTTTGGGACTTGCCAACTGCCTGTTCAGATGACTGTTGTTCCAAAGCACCAAATGCAATCTGCACACGAAGCTGCACATTTCCAAGTTCAGACGGGAGAGACTCAAGGCTGTTGGTGCCCTGACAGCGCTTTACTTCACACAGCTTGCAAGGTCTGTGCTTTATGGATCTGTGCCACCCTTGCCTGCTATGCCATCCCCTCCCAAGGGCTTTGGTTGCCCACCTGCCAAGGTAGTAAAATGCACCCGGACTGTGTTGTCTGGGAGGCATCCACTGACCTTCAGGCATGTTGATGCTCAGATTAACATCGTAGACCTCCACAGAAACTTTGATGGTTTCAGCCTGAACAATGCCCAGGATGTTTTCTGTATCTGAAACCTGAGGCAGCAAGAAACAAACACTGCTTAGACCATTCTTTTGGAAGACAGCCTCTAAGTCCTTGTCTCTGCCAGCTGCTTCCCCCATGGCCTCCCTGGCTTGACAAGTTGTCCTAGTTAGAACAGCGGGGACCGATTCATCATTGGATGGGTGTAGCCCAAAACTGTGTATTCTATAGCCCTCCATGCCATTTCCCAGAAACTGTTGTCAGTAGAGGCCTGCGAGGTGCCCCCCCCCCTCCCCCCATGCTCCTGTCCTCATGCCCTTTTGTGGAATTCCCTGACTGAGCACCCTCACATCCTTTTATGGAATTCCCCACTCTGAGGGAAGGACTGAACATCCTTTTATGGAATTCCCCACTCTGGGGGAGGGGCTAAGCATTGCTGCCTGAGCTGGAGAATATATAAACCTGGAGCTTCAGAACCTTGCACTCTCTCCTCTCGTGGGATCCAGAGGAGGACTGCAGCTCACCGCTCTCAGCCAGACTGAGACCACCACCCTCAACTGAACTGCAATCACCACTTTGGCCAGACTGCAGCAGCTCTCCCACCAGCAGGTTTTCTTTTTCCCCTCTCCCTTTGCTTTGGACTCAGGGGGGGCCAGGGAGCACTGTTTTGTTTGTGCCCTGGGGTGCCAGGTTGTACATTTGGGTTTTGTGGGTTGAGACCAATTGCTTGTCTGTGTAGTTGTGCTTATTGTATTATTTTATTAAATTGTTATTCTGACTTGCAATCTCTCTTTTGAGTTGAGTTCATTTCCCTGCTGGTTAACTTTTAAACCAGCACACAAGTGTTTGTGGACTCCCAAGTTTTCTTAACCTGTTCATCTCACAGGCTGCCCCTGTGAGGGGGATTCTGCTGCAGTAGGAAACCTTATCAGCCCAATTCTGCACTCCCACAGCAGGGAATGGTGCTGCTAAAGCACCCTTGAGAGGCCCAGGGCTGTAAACACAACCACAAGAAATGCGAGGTGTCCCAGAGCAGGTGGCATTGACAATTAACACCCTCCTCGTCAATCACCTCGCATGTTTGCTGAAATGCAGCCTCTAAACCACAGGGAACGAAATCACAGAAAGGGTCCAGAGGGAGTGCTGGTCTGTACAACCAAACAACAGCCTTCAAGCCTGCACAGCAGCAAGGTGGCTGTGGTACAGGCTCCGGATGCAGAGCCTGGGCACCCGGCCAACCCAGCGCAGAGGCAGAAGTTGGGGCCACAGCACCCCCGTGTCTGTCAGGTGCAGCTCTTCCTGACTCTATCCCTAAGAGCACACGGTGGCTTGCTCTGCCCTGCTCTGCCAGGAAGGCCCAAGTCCCTCTCACCTCTAGTCGGATCATCTTATTCATGATGCCAATCTTCTCGGCCTTGAAATCCAACTTCACCTCAAAGTCTGTGCGGGGCCCAACGATGCCCCCACCTTGCGATACAGAAAAGTGTTCACCAAGGTCGTCCAGCCCACTGAGATGCCATGCCATGGGCAGTGGGCTGTCGTTTCTCAGGACCAGGGTCTGGGTGTCAGTCCTGCAGAGATAGGAAGACACTCAGCATCAGTGCTCGGTGGTCACACCAGCCTGGCCACTGAATGAGACTTGAAGCAGCTCTATCTGAGCCTCTGGAACCAGAGTCAAACCTCTTCTCTTCGTCACAAGCCTTGGAGTGCCCTCAGCCGTGGGATGACTCACCTGTGCAGAAGCAGCTTGTTGAAATGCAGCTCCTGGGGGCTGACCCTCAGCTTCACCTGCACCCCTTCGCAGCACAGTCGGAAGACCACTGGCTCCGGGTTGTCCTTGATCCAGTAGATGAGATTGTCTTCCAGGAGACCAGCGGAGATCGGGTACGCCAATCCGCACTCTTTTATTCTTACAATCCATGTGACTTCTTTAACCAACCAGATTACTTATGTCGGGGCATGCTCTCTTGGGCTTTTCTGCCTCGGCACATCTCTTGTGCCTTTAGACATGCCTCCCACAACACCTGTCTCCTAAATATCTAAAAGAAGTCACGATAACAGTGTAAACAACAGTGCAAACAACAATTCAAACAATCAAAACATTATAAACTGCCGAAGCTTGCAATGATCTTAGCACATCGCTTGCTCGACTTCTTATACTTCTATTGTAAACCTTTTTAAAACCTTCTTATATTCCTATAGGGTAGTGCAACTTGGAGGGAAAACTTTATTAACTTAGGGATCTTATCCTAACTGTGTATAAGCTTATAACTTTATTAATCTGAGAGTTTTCTTAACTGAGGGATTCAACTTTATTTAAAAAACAGGGTAATCTTAGCAAACTATTATTTCTTAAATGTGACCTTGTCGCTGAGGTAATGTTATTTTGTGAGGTGTTTTGTGTTTTATTATTTGACCAGTCAAACAACTCTTTTTATTCATTCACTCCTTTCATTCATCGGTGGTCACTGTACTGACACACACACACACACGTACACGCACTTTTTACAGACTGCTTTTTACCACTTTGGTCATTTCTTAATGTAAACTTGACAAAGGTGCCAGCACAGAAAGCTCTTGCTGCCCAAGGAGTCTCCAGGTTGGGAAACCAACTTCAATGAAAAACAAAAGCTTCCAGTCTTTCTTTCCTGGGGATAAGCAACCCAAATGGGTTTTCCTCCACACCTCTAGTTCATCTTCTTCCATCAGTCTAACCATCCCCATAGTGCATTGGCTATCATCCACGAGTCAGTGTAGAGGTAGAGTCTTGGTCATCCTTCTCGTTTGGCAATGTCCAGGGCCAATTGGACGCTTTTGAGTTCTGCAAATTGACTCGACTCGCCTTGACCCTCAGTAGCTTCTACCCCTCGTTGGGTGGGACTCCAAACGACTGCTTTCCACTTCCGGTTCCTTCCTACAATACGGCAAGAACCATCAGTGAAAAGGGCATAACGCCTTTCTTCATCTGGCAACTGATCGAATGGCGGAGTTTCTTCAGCTCGACTCACTGGCTCTTCTTCTGCCAGACTGAAGTTCCCACCTTCAGGCCAATTGGTGATAACCTCCAGAATTCCAGGGCGATTTGAGCTTCCCAATCGTACACGCTGCGTAATCAAGCCTATCCACTTGCTCCACGTAGCATTGGTGGCATGATGCATAGGGGGCACCTTCCCTTTGAACATCCAATTCAGGACTGGTAGTCGGGGTGCTAGGAGAAGCTGTGTTTCAGTGCCAATCACTTCTGAGGCTGCTTGTATGCCTTCATAGGCCGCCAGAATTTCCTTTTCCACAGGAGTGTAGTTGGCTTCAGAACCCCTATAGCTTCGACTCCAGAAGCCAAGTGGTCGCCGTGGCGTCTCACCAGGCACCTTTTGCCAGAGGCTCCAGGAGAGACCTTTATCTCCAGTTGTAGTGTAAAGTACGTTCTTCACGTCTGGTCCCGTTCGAACTGGTCCAAGAGCCACGGCATGTGCAATGTCTTGTTTGATCTCTTTGAACACCTGTTGCTGTTCAGGACCCCATTGAAAGGTATTCTTTTTACAGGTCACAAAGTGAAGAGGGCTCACAATCTGGCTATACCCAGGGATGTGCATTCTCCAGAAACCTATGGCCCCCAGGAGAGCTTGCATCTCCTTCTGTTGTAGACGGCGGGATAAAGACACACACGACCACAGAATTGATCCCTACTTATCCAACTTTATTGCTGCGTGCTTTGTGCTTATAAAGGTTTAATAATTAGCCTCATACATATTACAAAAGCTAAGCTCATCATTGGCTTCTGATTACCTAAAACATATTTGCGCAAATGCTGTGTGAATGCTGTTTTGTTTCATACTCTTATAGTTACTTGTTTGCTATTTGCTCTGCTTATTTCTATTCTTCTGTCACGTATGCAGTTTCACAGATACAGTGACCTTCCAATAGTTTTCCCTTACCGTGGGACCAGAGCTATAGTATCTTTCTCGTGTCCTCTTTCTATCAACCACCTTTCTGTGATACTCTCGACACTTCCCCCGTTTTCTTTTGATAATGTCAAAAATACATCATTCATTGCCTTCGTTAGCATGTTCTGTATACATTTAAAAACACAAGGAACAACGCATAAAGCAGCTAACAATATCAGCAAGAGTGAAATAGCTTGCTTAGTGATCTCAGCGAGCCATGGTCCTAAGCCTAACTTTGCTAACCATTCCCTGATAGGATCTTTTTGGACTTTAAAGTCATCCAAATGACCTTGCATTTCTTTTAGTTTTTGGTAAATGGACTGAGAGTGATCAGAAAGATTCATACAACACATGCCTTCAAATTCTTCACACCCATGCCCCTGAGCCAGCAATAGAAAATCTATAGCTGCTCTGTTCTGTAAAACAGCATGTCTTATTTCATCAAAGTCATGAGTCAATTCTCCCAAAATTTTTGAGGTTCTATTCATTTGATCCCTTGCCCAACAAGCTGTTCTTTGGACAAGAACCAGGCTCTTTTTTGCTCCAATGGGGGTAAATATGGATGCAAAGAAGTTTGCCGTAGGTGACCAAAATTTGATGGGTTGATTTTCTACTGATTTACAGTATTTATCGAATTCAGTGTCTTGTTTGTTCCAAATATTTTTCCTTCTCAACTGCGTTATTTTTCTCATAGTGGGTGTAAACATGGTCCACCAATAGGGTATTTAGGAATGCCAGACCATGCTCTATTACCACAAATCAAGAAATAACCAGGTGGTAAGTATTTTGGCTTCGTCACATTCACTGACACCTTTTTGACATTGCCTTGGCACCAGGTTATATTATCGTATTGAGGGTTCTGTGCTGTTATGTTTGTGGTGGATACATTCCCAATCGTTCGCTGCCATTGTAGAAAGGTCTTTTCCTTATTCATATTGAGTCTAAAACAAGAGTCATTCCCATACACAGCTCCAAATAACTGTAACTCACTAGGGCTATCTGTCATGGTCCTGTTCAGATTAGCTACCAACAAAAGAGATGTCATACCTTTGGTGCCGTTTGTGCATTCTTTTGTTACATTGCAGGCTAGTTCCACTTTGGTTTTGTTATGATTAGAACTAACCCACCCTGCAAAATCATTTGTATCAAGGTAAGGAATGCCAATTAAACACGTTTGAAAAGGATCTGACACTGAGGCTAAACTTAGACAGAAGTCCATTTGACCTGTTTGGTTGGCAAACGTTACCCAAATGTTTTCTCTGGGCCCAATAGGGATACTAGGATGCCCTTGTGTTATTAGAATTGTCTTCAAAATCCAAAACCACAAGGAAATCATCATTTTCTTCTAAATCTCTGAACATGCGCCTCTATACAAAATTTAGATATTGTTGTGGATACTGTGATTATATTTCCTGACACAAAGGTCTAAATATTTCTGTGTATTTCCTTGAAAGGGTCCATCAGGTAGTATAACCGTCAGAGGTGTGATTTTTTGACAACGGGCAGCTATTATCTTAATACCTCTTATGATACCTATGCGCTTTATAACATGCTTTGTGTCCCAGCATAAATATGCTAAGGTTTTTTGCTCACTGCTTTCAAATAGTTGTGAAGCTGCGGCTAGTGGCAGACCAGTGGTTTGTTGTAATTCGTGCTGCCATGTTTCTAATAATATTGTATATGCACAAAGTTTACACCAGATACCCGATAGATTATACTGTTCTATCCACCACTTATTTCCGCAAGTACGACACTTAATAGCAACCCAAGCTAAGCATCCTGATTTTTTACAAGCAAAACAGTGCCAAATTCCAAAGTCTTTCAGCGTAAAGTGATATAGTGCATTTAACAATTGAATATAAGATTCATAACTAGAACATTGTGATATCTCTGATCGTAGCTCTTTGGGCAGTCTTTTGAGCTCACGTATCCGGGGCAGCAACAGAAGACTGATTCTCGTCTCGATTCGATTGCGTTCCGCTTCCGTTGCCGTCAGGGATCGGAACATTCACAGCAGCTCGAGTCCACTTGGCAGGTATCCAAAGAGACCCCTGTGGTGAAGACACACAGAGATAACCTCTACCCCAATACAATACTTTTGCTGGGTTTTACCAAATACCTGTACATGGATCTTTAAATCTTACCCATACTTCTGGTGGGCTTTCTACTTTCTGCTCTGTCATATAATGAGTTACTGCAGGGGGAACCTTTTAGTCCCCGAATATGCAAAGATGATTTAACACAAATAGTACTTTACTCAACCTTTCTTTTATATCTATAACTTGTCTGTGTTTTTCTAAATATGTTTTCAGAGTATGATGAGCCCACTCTATAATGGCTTGTCCAGTGGGTGAATGAGAAATGCCTGTACAATGAACTACTTGCCATTTTTGCATAAACTGATGTACTCTAGTACCTGTATAGGCAGGTCCATTATCTGTCTTCACTTGTTGAGGTTTCCCCATTACTGCAAAACACTCACATAGATGTCTCTTAACATGTAGTGCTTTCTCCCCTGTTTGAACTGTAGCCCATATGAAGTGACTATATGTGTCAATACATACGTGTATATATTTAAACCTCCCAAAAGGTGCATAATGTGTGACATCCATTTGCCATATTTCATTACTCTTTAACCCTCTAGGGTTTACTCCCATACCTAATCCTACACCACTATTATGATTACTACATGCTGCACAGGATCTAACAATGTTTTTGGCATCATTTAGGGTAATATCAGACATCCTCTTTAATCCTCTAGCATTTTGATGATACTGTTCATGATTTTTCTGCGCTTTGACAAATTCTTCTTCATCTTCTGTGGCCATGGAAACTAACTTGTCCACCCTAGCATTTCCTTCACCTAATCCAATGTCCCATTTATGACTACGTACATGTATGACAGCATATTCGTGGTCTCTGTTAGTTACTGCTAACCATAATTGACAAAATAATTGGAATAATCTCTTATTCTGAACTTCTTTAATTAGGGCTCCTTCTATCCGGTTTACTACTCCTGCTACATAAAATGAATCAGTAACAATGTTAAGAGGCCTATTCATGCTAGCTAAGGCTCTGACTACTGCTAACAACTCTAAGGTCTGCAATGAGTCTGTAGGTTCTCCTGCTATGATTTCATGTTTCCATTCTCCTTTTTCTACCCAAGTTAAGGCAACTGTGTGAGATTTCTTGCCAGCATCTGTATAAACTGTTCGTGCATGTGGAATCGGTTGATCCTGTTTTTTAGGCTTTGTTATCCAGTGCCAGGAGCCAATCCATGCTGTAGGAACATTGTTCAATTTACTGGTAATTATAGGACATGATAGTCCCAACAATGCCTCTTGAAGAACATCATTAGTAATTAGGTACCGATCAAGAACATCTTTCTGCATTGGTAATCATATACGTACAGGTTCCTGAGCATCAATCTGTAATACACGCTCTCTACCCTTTTTTATTAGAGCTGCTAACATTTCAATTTTTTGTAAGAGTGTTTTAGACTGTTGTATGCCAGTCAATAGCCATTCTATGACACCTATATCCTCCCCTGCTTCTGTTTGTGACTGTGTGATGGCCCCCAAGACATATCGTTTATCAGCCCAGAATGTAAGTTCCAAAGGCAGATCCCACTGTAGCCTCCGGACACAACCTTGAGTGACACAGTCTAAAATTTGTTGGAGTATGTGTTGTTGGTACTTTGTTACAGTAATCCTTGTTACTGGGTCTGTTCCCTTTAATAGGGGTCGTAATTCAACCAAAAGGTCAGCAGGGATCCCTACTACAGGATGTAGCCACTGTAAATCACCAAGAAGTTTTTGTGCATCATTCACAGTGCGTAATTTTGACTGAAATATCAATTTCTGTGGGATAACAGCATGTCGGGAGATAGTCCAACCTAAATATTTCCATGGTGATGTCGTTTGAATTTTTTCATCTGCTATCATTAATTTGAATTGTTCCAAATGTTTGTGAATTATTTGTATCTACTGGGGCATAAAATCTTCAGGTTGACAGAATAAAATATCATCCATGTAATGATAGATTATACAGTCAGGCCATCTACGCTGTAGGGCTTGTAATGCAGTATCCACATATAGTTGGCATAAGGTAGGACTGTTTTTCATCCCTTGTGGTAATACTGTCCACTCAAACCTTTGATCAGGCTTTTCTTGATTGATGGCAGGTAATGTAAAAGCAAAACGTTTAGTATCACGAGGATGTAATTGAATTGTAAAGAAACAATCTTTTAAATCTATAATCACTAAAGACCAGCCCATTGGAAGCATTGCAGGATTCGGTAGTCCAGGTTGTAAGGCCCCCATGGTTTCCATTTGTGAATTTCCAGATTTTTTCTTTATTACAAATATGGGTGTATTCCAGGGCCTTGATCAAATTGTTCTTGCACTAATTTATGAGCTACTTCCAGGTTTTCCCGTTTTAGAGGCCATTGCTTAACCCATACCGGAGTATCAACAACCCAAGTAATAGGAATTGGGAAAGACCAAGCAATGGCTACTCCCCCAAAGGGTAATCATTGGAGAGTTTCATTCCGATTTGAGTTAAGACATCTCTCCCTATTAGGCATTGTACTGTTGGTGGAAGTTGTACAACAGACAGAACAGCATTGGCTACACGACCCTCCACTTCTATACTTGCAACTTTGTTATCATCTAAAACAGCCTCCCATATTTTATCACCAAACTTGCGCCATTCCTCTAAGGAATGCACAGTATGTGGATTAATAAAGCACCCTTTTTCATAACCATAATCAAGTAACTCAGGAAGTTCCTTTTTCAAGTCTTAATCTTTAACCCCTTTTTTCTGTAAAAATTCAGAAAATAAACTATATGCTGCTTCCCTATCCATACCTATATCAGCGCACTGTTGCAGCCTTTCAGGGTCCGGCAGTACATACAGTAGAACTCGCCTATACAACACTCCAGGTCCGAAGTTGCTCTTTATGTCAACTTTTTTTTGACCAACCTCGCTGCTAAGGCTCCGACACCTTACCATCCAACCGTGATTCCCCCGTTTCTTTAAGTCGAGAAGTCGAGGTCACCATTTGTTGTAGACGGCGGGATAAAGACACACACGACCACAGAATTGATCCCTACTTATCCAACTTTATTGCTGCGTGCTTTGTGCTTATAAAGGTTTAATAATTAGCCTCATACATATTACAAAAGCTAAGCTCATCATTGGTTTCTGATTACCTAAAACATATTTGCGCAAATGCTGTGTGAATGCTGTTTTGTTTCATACTCTTATAGTTACTTGTTTGCTATTTGCTCTGCTTTCCCATCCACTTTATTCTATTCTTCTGTCACGTATGCAGTTTCACAGATACAGTGACCTTCCAATAGTTTTCCCTTACCGTGGGACCAGAGCTATAGTATCTTTCTCGTGTCCTCTTTCTATCAACCACCTTTCTGTGATACTCTCGACATCCTTCTTGTTGGTCGGTGGAGCCATGGCTACAATCTTATTGATGACATCTGTTGGTATCTGACGTCGTCCATCTTGCCATTTCACCCCTAGGAATTGGATCTCTCTGGCAGGTCCCTTGACCTTATTCTTCTTAATGGCGAAACCGGCATCAAGGAGAATCGGGATGATTTCCTCTCCTTTCTCAAAAACTTCTTCCACTGTGTCCCCCCATACTATAATGTCATCAATGTACTGGATATGTTCTGGGGCCTTGCCCTTCTCCAGTGTGGCCTGAATCAGTCCATGGCAGATTGTTGGGCTGTGCTTGCACCCCTGGGGCAGTCGGTTCCACGTGTACTACACACCTCTCCACGTGAAAGCAAACTGCGGCCTGCACTCTGTTGCTAGGGGAATGGAGAAAAATGCATTGGCGATGTCGATGGTAGCATACCACTTCGCTGTCTTGGACTCCAGCTCGTATTGGAGCTCCAACATGTCTGGTACAGCAGCACTCAATGGCGGCGTGACTTCATTCAAGCCACGATAGTCCACCGTCAGTCTCCATTCGCCATCTGACTTATGTACAGGCCAAATGGGGTTATTGAAGGGTGAGTGTGTTCTACTAACCACCCCTTGGCTTTCCAACTTGCAGATCATCTTATGGATGGGGATCACAGCGTCTCGATCCGTCCGGTACTGTCACCTATGCACTGTCTTAGTGGCTGTTGGCACTTGTTGGTCCTCAACCTGCAGTAATCCTACAACAGAAGGATCTTCTGAGAGGTCGGGCAGGGCAGATAATCATTTGGATTCCTCTTCAGTCACTGTGGCTATACCAAAAGCCCATCGGTACCCCTTCAGGGCTTTGAAGTATCCTCTCCTGAGGTAATCCATGCCAAGAATGCAAGGGGCTTCTGGCCCTGTCACAATGGAATGTTTTTCCCATTGGTCTCCTGTCAGGCTTATTTCGGTCTCTACCACTGACAGCTCTTGAGACCCTCCTGTCACCCCAGAAATTGAAACAGTCTCTGTGCTCACATGTCCTGAGGGCATTAACGTACACTGTGCGTCGGTATCTATTAAAACTTGGTATCTCTGAGGATCCGATGTGCCAGGTCATCGAACCCACACAGTCCAGTAAACTCTGTTATCTTTCTCGTCCCTCTCCTTCTCCTGGCAGAAGGCAGGGCCCCTCTATTGCTTCTGGTCGGAGCATTCACCATCGGATCTTTGTTTCAGCTTTTCAGAGGCTTTCTTGTCATCCTGGAAACGGACTCCAGACCCTCTGCATCTGGGGAATCTCAGTTCTCTTTCAAAGAAATCTGCATCTACTATGTAGACAACTTTCTTGTCGGCTTCCTTGCATTTTAGTTCTCTCACTCTGGCCTCAAGTCTGGAAGTAGGTTCACCATCCCACTTCCTCATGTTTTCTCCATGGACGCGCAGATAGGACCACAGTTCACTTAGGGTTTTCGCTCCTTCTGCGTGTGACAGAAGGAGATCGTGAGCGGGACCGGGACCAAGATCGAGATCATGGTCAAGACCGGTCTGCTGATCTATCTCTGTAGCGTCTGTCCCTGTGGTCTCCGTAGTCATCTTCATAATCAGAGCGCCCGTAAGGCTCATCTCTCTCAGGTCTTCGTCTATAACCAGAATCAGAATAGTCTCTAGAAAACTCATTCCTAGATTCTACTGTTTCTTTTAGATGTCACAGAACCGTACACAGCATGCTCACAGGCGTTTCTGGCATGTTTGGAAGCATTACTCCTGCCAAGGTATGGACATATGATGCAGGAGCACCCTGGATTATCTTCTTCCACATGGGCATTGTGCAAGCAATAACCTCTGGGTCATCAGTGAACGGGATCGTATTGAGGGTCATCATACAAAAGTTCCAGCAATACCAATTCTCTTAGGTACTGGATGGCGTCTTCTATCTTGGTCCACCTCCTCGTGGGGCACGGTAAATAGTCTTTAAATGGAAACCTTTGTCTCACACTTAAGACAAGTCGCGCCCAAAGACTGAGGTCGGGTTTCTCCTCTGTAATTAAGCGATCAAGTTCACGGTCTCCAGAGATGGAAGTTAGTTGTTCTGCTTCAGCAGTTGACAATATGTGACCTCTAGCCCCATGGTCTCGGCATCGGAGCAACCACGATAGAATTTGCTCACCAGGCCGACGAGTGTAATCTTTTTGTAAGTCCCAGAGTTCTGATGGGGTCATTGACCACAACTCTGTAGTTTCCATTTTTGGGGGTGGTGCTGCTCGTGGAGGTGGAGTTCTGGCACTGACATCAGTATCAGTCCCCTCTCCGTTATCTTCTGACCTGTTTTGCTCTCCATCTGGTCGTAGGCTTAAAGTTTTGGGCGCCAATACCCATGACTTCCTTTTCACTACAGGGGCGAGAGGTATCTCAGGTGGTGTAGTAGAAGTGGCATTGGTCTCAGGTGGCAAGGTTTGAGTTTCCACCTCAACCTTAGTCTTCCGAGCATAGTCCACAGCAGTTCGATAGGCACTTGCCAGGTCCCAGTACAAAGCAAAAAACTGCATATTTGGGTCCTCGTAAGATAAACACCCTTCTACCAGACGACGTACCACCTCATCAGGATCAAACACCTGCTTTGGTGTGAAATCCCAACTAATGGGAGGTGTCACACGCCCTACCAATTTACCAAAGTTGACCAGATTCCTTGCCATCCAGGGACTGGTTTTCTCAAGGCCCTTCCCAAAGTTCCAGCAAATCCCTTTGAGTTTTGGTGTTTCCTGCAACAAGAAAAGCAGTATCGCACCACCTTTCCAATATTAAACACCACTTCCATGGCTTTTAGGAATAGTATAACTGTTACCAAACAATTTATGTAAGGATTGGGGTCAATTTTGATCCCAGGGACCTCAACCACTAGGCCTTTGATGTCATAATTAAGGAAAGGTAGATATTGGTAGAAGTCTTTTGGGTTAGTTCTCACTGGATACCCACTAGCATATATTAAAACGGCCAAAATAACCAAGAAAATTAATAAAAAGGCCATGTTTATATATTTTTCTCTCTTTGTTCCCAAACAAAGCTATATTTATATAAACAATAGGTTCTTGGCAACTCTCCTGGTAGTGTTCCCAAAACTTGACTCCCTTCCCAGATTTGTTCCAAAACAACCATGGCAAAACCAAAACAAACCGAGATAACTGGAGATAACTGGGTGGAAACACCAGATAAGGTGATATGGTTTGAAGCTGGTTCCCTGCTAAGTCTCCAAACCTTACCACCAGAAGTTCCCCCCCCCCCCCCCAAACCTCAGGGAGAAGAGGAAGAAAAACAACCAACTAAGAAAACTCGAAACGAGAGAGACAGCTAAAGTGATATATATAAATATATTTACACTTATGTTATAATTGAAATATATACAATTTAAAATATATACAATTACACAAGGGAAGGGGAAGGGGAAAGGGAAAGGGAACAAAACCAAAATAAAACATATATATATATATATCTCCCAATCAGTAGCCCGAGATCTAGTAACTAAAGAGTTAACAAAGAAAATATCCCACCACTCTCCTTGGGACAACCGAGAGTCGCTCCGGGACGATCGCCAGCAACCTCCGCCTCCCAAGGTCGACAAGGCCTTACCAGGCCTCGCTCCCCAACACGGCAGACTCAACAACAGGGAACCTGCACCTCCAAACTGCCAGAAGGAAAGAGAGCGAAGGCCTCTCCTCCTTTCTTCTTATAATCTGGCTTACGTAAAAATTGTAGGGAATACTGGGTAAATCTGGACCCTTCCTTGGTTACAAACTGGTCACCAAGGAAGGCCTAGCCCAAACCACCACACTCATTCTATTGCTTGCTTAATTGTTGCCTCCTGTCCAGACTGTCATGATGCCTATACTCTTGTCCAGATTGTCGTAATGCCTATACTCCTGTCTATTTTGGTACTAACCCTCGAGGCCTTAAAGCCTTACAGATGTGGCAATCAGATGACACCCATGTCAATGAATTTGGTAATTTAAAACATGTCCATGTGTCCACTGACATGTTTTCCCATGTGGTGGTTGCTAATGCACATACTAGACAAAAAAGCCATGACGTCATTAAACACTTCGGTTGTGCTTTTGCTACATCTGGAGCACCCGTCCAAGTGTGGATGAACAATAAGCTGTCTTATGTCTGTAAATCTGTCCAAATTTTCTTTGCTTTGTAGAGGGTCACTCATGTTACAGTTTTTTCACATTCTTCTACAGGACATATTATTCTGGAGAGAGTGTATGGTGCCCTGAAGTGCTTGCTTAAAGAATAGAAAGGGGGAATGAGGGGATAACACCCTCAGTCTCTAGGCTAGACAAAGTTCTGTATGTCTCAAACCTTTTGACCTTCTCTGACGATTGTCTTTATTTACCTTCTTTTAGAGTTTCAGGAAAAATATACTGTGCTTGGCAAAAAGCCTCCTCCAAACTGATAATCTTGTGATCCCTGTGAGAGCTGCGGACAGAGCACAGCATGGAGATGCAGAACTTGTCTCTGGTCAATGGTCTGATCCACATGACTTGATAACTTGGGGAAAGGGATACGTTTGTCTCTACAGATAATAGTCCTCGCTGAATACCTGCGCCGTATGTGTGTCCTGCTGTTAGTCCTGGAAGTCGTCAGTGCAGTTCCTGACCTGTCAAAGTTCACTCCATGGCATAGTCGGAACGTCTGGGTGACTCTAATGAAGGAACTGAACCACACGACCTGTTGTGCATCACTGGTGTATCCAGAGCAGCCATTTCACACCTGTCTTGTTGGTGTTCCTCTGAGTGACATGGAAGCATCTCTCCTGGTGCAGGATGTCATCCGACGGCATGACTTATTGAAACGGGACTGTCATACTATGCGTGGGTGTCTTGATCATGTTGATAGCTGGGATGATGTGTTGTCTGTTAACACTCCACTTCAAAAGTTAGGTATTTTAGAGTCACTGTTTGTAAAAGACTGTGTGTATTTTAATCATCGTGTAGGTTATGACATAGAATGAGCACGTGGTGAGTCTATGGTAAAGGATGTGTTCCCTGAATCATCTTTCTATAGAAATAGTTCCTTCTGGTGTTGGTAAGAATCTGACTTGGAGTACTTCAGCAGTGAGTGCACCTTGTCGACTCCCTACGGGATTGTTTCTTCCGTGTGAAGATAGAATCTAGCCAGGAATCCCTGCACAGCCACTAGAGGGGCCTTGTACATCTAAAAAGTTGGTGGTTGTAGTTGTGTTGCTGATGCTGCCTGTCTAGTGTAGCTCCTGCAAAGGGCCCTGCAGGATACGATATGGGCAGTCTTTGTTGCTCAACTACAGAATAGGGGGGAATTGTGGGGTGAAGTCACAGCCCCACAACTGAAGTTTGAGGGGTTTGGAATGCTACAAAGTATTGGGCTGTTTTCCATGGGAGCAGTGGAGTTAGTTGGATAGTTCCCATGGACACAACCTTGAACTCTGTGGCTGAAGTGCAGGTGCAACATTCCTCAGTGTTTTGGTGGAAATATGTTTGTGTTGTGTTTGTGGGAAAGTAGAAGTGGGAGAACGTAATAAAAGGTTGCCTGCTGCACTGAGCAGGCAGATATCTCTTTGTCTCACTATCCTCATGTGTCTTGTTCTTTTTGGACCGAGGCCTTTCGACAAGTACCCAGCGATACTGTCCAAGGAGTCTCCAGGTTGACAAACCCACTGCAACAAAAAGCAAAAGCGTACAGGCTTTCGTTCCTGGGGATAATGGCTGTTGTTTCCTGTTTTCAGCCCCGCCTCCCAACTGCCAGTTCTACTCCCAAAATTGCATACGGACGAAGATTCCTCCCACAAGAAAGGTGCAAGCACAGAAAGCTCTTGCTGCCCATGGAGTCTCCAGGATGACACACCAACTGCACCACAAAACCAAAGCTTCCAGTCTTTCTTTTCTTGGGATGAGGGTTGTTGTTTCCTGTTTTCAGGCCTGTCTCCCAAGTGCCAGTCCGACTCCAAAAACTGCATACGGACGAAGAGTTTTCCCACACCAAAGGTGGCAGCACAGAAAGCTCTTGCTGCTCTTGGAGTCCCCAGGTTGACACACCAACTGCACCACAAAGCCAAAGCTTCCAGTCTTTCCTGTGAATAAGAGTTGTTGTTTCCTGTTTTCAGCCTTACCTCCCGAATGCCAGCCCAACTCCCAAAATTGCATGCGGATGAAGATTCTTCACAGAACAAAGCTGATACACAGAATGCTATTGCTGCCCAAAGAGTCTCCAGGTTGACAAACCCACTGCACCAAAAAACAAAAGCTTCTAGTCTTCCTTTCCTGGCAATAAGGGCTGTTGTTTCCTTTTTTCAGCCCTGCCTCCCAACTGCCAGCCCCACTGCCAAAATTGCATATGGCTGAAAATTCCTCCCAGAACAAAGGTACCAGCACAGAATGCTCTTCCTGCACATAGAGTTCCAAGCCTGGCCCACATACTGCACCACAAAGCCAAATCTTCCAGTCTTTCTCTCCTTGGGATGAGGGCTGCTGTTTCCTGTTTTCAGCCCCGCCTCCCAACTGCCAGTTCTACTCCCAAAATTGCATACGGACGAAGATTCCTCCCACAAGAAAGGTGCAAGCACATAAACCTCTTGCTGCCCATGGAGTCTGCAGACTGACAAACAACTGCACAACAAAGCCAAAGCTTCCAGACTTTCCTTCCTGGTCATAGGTCCTGTTGTTTCCTGTTTTCAACCCTGCCTCCCAGTTGCGAGCCCGACTCCAAAAATTGCATAAGGACTAAGATTCCTCCCACACCAAAGGTGCCAGCAGAGAAAGTTCTTGCTGCCCAAGAAGTCTCCATATTGACAAACCCACTGCAATAAAAAGCCAGTGTTTCCAGGCTTTCTCTCCTGGCAATTAAGGCTGTTGTTTCCTGTTTTCAGCCCAGCCTTTGAACTGCCAGCCCAACTCCCAAAACTGCATATGGATGAAGATTCCTCCCAGATCAAAGGTGTCAGCAGAGAAAGCTCTGGTTGCCCATAAAGTGCCAAACCTGGTCGACAAACTGCACCACAAAGCCAAAGCTTCCAGTCTTTCTTTCCTGGGGACAAGGGTTGTTTTTTCTTGTTTTCAGTCTTGACTCCCAAATGTCAACCAGAATCCCAGAATTGCATATGGACAAAGATTCCTCCCACACCAAAGATGCCAGCACAGAAATCTAATGCTGTTAATGGAGTCTCCAGGCTGACAAACCAACTGCACCACAAAGCAAAAGTTTACAGGCTTTCATTCCTGGCGATAAAGGCTGTTTTTTCGTTTTTTTCAGCCCCACCTCCCAATTACCAGTCCGAACTCCCAAAATTGCATACGGATGAAGAGTTTTCACACATCAAAGTTGCCAGCACAGAAAACGCTGTCTGATCATGGAGTCTCCAGGCTGACACTTCAACTGCACCACACAGCCAAAGCTTCCAATCTTTCTTTCCTGGCGATAAGGGTTATTGTTTCCTGTTTCCAGATCCCCCTCCCAAATTCCACCAGACTGCAGGGCGCCCAGACTTGCGCTGCCTCGTGCTGCTTAACGTCACTTGGCACACAGGCATTCTGTCACAAGCCTGTACTCTGCTTGGGACTGAATCGTCCTGGTTTCATAGGGGTGCAAATTTGCTCCGCAGTAGATCCAATTAACCAAGTTGTGTATTTCCAAGAAAATCCCCTGAAAGCTCCCAAGACGACGGTGTCAATGATTAAACATCCGCAAGGAAAAAGAGTCGCATCCCCATGAAGGGGTCGGGAGAGCCAGATAACGGTGGAAAGACGATCTCCCGACACCGGCAGCAGCCTGGATTTCACCCACAGCTCTCTGAACCCTTTAACAGTGCGTACCAGGAGCTGCGGTCACCTCCGACAACTCCACTCCGCGGCTGAACCCGGCACCGGCACCGCTCGGGCTCTCGTCGGGTGCGAGCAGGAGGCAGAGGCCAGGCGAGAGCGGCGGCAGAGCGGCGGCGGTTGCGGCTCTGCACCGCGGGTGTCCATACTGGGGGGCAGGGGTGCGGGTTGGTAGCGGAGAGCTCAAGACTGACAGCGACTGTGGCACCAGTGTTACTTGCTCAGAGGACAAGGGAACAGCCTGTCACACCTGAACTGGATGTGCTGGAAGCAACACATCTGCAGCAGGTTGGGGGATACTCAGAGGCACAGTCAAAAAGCTCATTCTCTTTCCCATCGCTGTCACTCACCTCCGTAGGAGGACTTGGAGGACCACCAGGGCACGGTGTGATCTGTTGTCATGTGCACTGGAAAACCCAGGTCAGCTCCACAGACCTGACAACCAGTCTTCGTTGGCACTCTCAATAGAACCACTACTTCCAGCACTGGTTTCTCACCCAGTCCACAGAGCTTCTTTCGCCTTCTCCGGAGAGACACGGAAGGACTAAACAGACTGTCTCTGTTTGCATTGCACAGACAAGTCTTGAGCACACAGTTGGTGTTGGTGCAGGGAGATGACCCTGAGCAAGTACAAATGCCATCAGTCTCCGGCGGGAGCCTTGAAGTTACATGGGACAAAGAGTGTCTCGGTGTCACTTTGCATTTACCATACTAAACGCTACCAAAGCCCTGGATGCAGTTCTGAGATGTGTTTCTATGGACAGAGCTCCCCGTGTCTATCCCTCAGGCTGTGGGGCACGTCTGAGAGTGGTAGAGCAGGTGGTACCCCAAAGGGTTGAGGTGCATCCAGACTCCGGGCGTGGTAGCAGGAGCCCCAGGAGATACTGCCCCTGCTGCCATGAACTCTCTGCGTGTGTGTGCAAGGGAAAGACTCGTGTGTCTGAAAACCCTTGTGTGACCGAGTAGTGAGCCCCCGCCAGGGCACCACTGACTCTCGGCCAACTGGCCATCCACCAGGACCCCAGAGGCCATTTTCCAGCACTACTACGCAGCACGTCATTCCCAGTCTGTCCGTACATCCGGGGTTGCCTCATCCTGGGGACAGGATCCGGCACGTCCCCTTGTTGAATTTCCTCTGGTTGATGATTACCCAAACCTCTGTTTGGAGGTCTCTCTGCAGGGCCTCCCTCTTCCATGAGGCCCTAGAGTGTCACAATGGTCCTTTGATTCCATTGGCAATCTGCAGTGTTCGGTGTTCCATGTGTTATATGAGACCCCATATTGTCACAATGGCACTGAAATGAGAGAGGATCTCTATTCTAAATGAGTTCGGAAATCAGAAGTTTTCTCTTAGATAAAAATCCTAATCGACAAAGGGATTTGCTTAATTGACACGGTAGTGGTCTTTCCTTTTAGACTACAATTAGTTTTAGGAGAGAGAATGTAGATGATACATGGAAACTAATGTGTATGTCCATCTTCGAGAAATTAGCTTGCATGCCTCGAAAACTTGTTTAAAAAGATATTGTTCTGCTAAGAAGAAAGTCAATTAAACATTGTTAAAGCAAATGGGAAATTCTAAGACACATGTTCTAGCTGGTCCTAGAACATTTACTTTAGGGTTTAGAGGTCAGATAGATCAATCAGAGATGCTACGAAGCCTGCTCAGCGAGAAGACCGCTCTGCGAAAACGACTGCCCCCCCCCGAAGAAATGGACGCTAGATGGCAGTCTTGCTCCACGAATACAATCCCAGATGCTCTTTGACCCCAAAATCATAACAGAATTCTGGACTGCTTGTGAAGGGGAGGGTGGTTCAAGTATCACTGATTTATATTCCGAAATTTATATTGATTCTTTGATTCATGCATGGCCCCATGAATACCCCCATGAATCCCAACTGGCATCTTAAAGAAAGGTTCGATCCAATGGTTTCTGGTCAATGGGTTGAATTTTTTTGCTTTATGCCTTTGATTCCATGAAGTTCCAAAGATATCCCAGGGTTTGTTTAATTCCACGAGGTCCAGCTCGTCCCAATGACATCCCTTAATTCCCTGGTTTTCTGTAGTTTCCCAGGGAACGTTTGCTTCAGTGATGCAGGGCAGTGTCACGACGACCACTTGATTCCATGAGTTCCCCCAGTGTCGCAGCAGTCCTTTGGTTCCATGAGAACCTGCAGTGTTGCAGTGGGTTGACCTTGCCTGGATGCCTGGTGCCCACCAAGTTACTCTATCGCTGCCCTTCCCAACCAGATAGCAGAGACAGTAAAACATGGAAAATGACTTCTACCTTGAGATCAGGCACTTTGCTAAAGCAAAAGCCAAAGCTTGTGCATGTATAAGTGAAGAGGAAAATAAAGAGATTTATTCTCTACTTCCCGTCAACAGCCATGCCTGGCCACTTCACGGGAAGGAGGGTTTCACCACACAGAGAGGCCGCTCAGAAGGCAAGTATTGCAAAAAAAAGGATTTCCCCCCTTTCCTGTTCCTTTCCTGAGCTTTTGTAGCTGAACTGACGCCATACATTCTGTAATATCCCTTTGGTCCATTTGACTCAACTGGCCTGTCTGTATCCCCTCCCATGATCTTGCCCCCGATTGAAGGGAGGAAGCTGACAATGCCGATGCTGTGCCAGCCCTGCTCAGCCGTTGCCAAAGCACTGGTGTGATTAACCCCTTTGTAGCTCCCAATGCAAAGCACAGCACTGTGACGGCTGCAGTGAGAAAATGAACTCCAGCTCAGACAGACCCAACACACGTGGGATTCTGAAATGTCTCAGGTTTCGTTTGGTTCCATGATACCCCCCGTGTCACCGTGACACAGCTCTCAGACCCAGCAGTAAATCAAAAAATTCAGAAGAAATCATCTTAAAGTCATACTAAGCCTGTCTTCTACAGTCCAGAATCTACATATGTGTGACTGCAGATACTTGGCATGAGGGTTGATGCTCAAAGGAATTCACGGGTTTGATCTAGGAAACCTGTCCCAAAGTTTTCACTGCCTTTTCCTCCTTGGACACTTCCTGATGCCCGGAGGAAGCTCATGTCCAACAGCAGCTCCATCCTCCACTTCCTCCTCCTGGCATGCGAGGGCTGCAGCTTTTGCACTTCTGCTTCTTCCTGGGCATCTCCCTGGCTGCCCTCCTGGGCAACGGCCTCGTCCTCAACGCCGTAGCCTGCCACCACCACCTGCACACCCCCAGGGACTTCTTCCTGCTCCACCTTTCCCTCACACGTCTGGGCTGCATCTGCACCACTGTTCCCAAAACCACGGTCAATTCCCTCTGGAACACCAGGACCATCTCCTACTCAGGATGAGCTGCACGGGTGTTTTTTGCTTTTCTTCTTGATCACAGGGGAGGTTGCCCTTCTCACCATCAGGTCCTACGACCGCTACATGGCCATCTGCAAAGCCCCGCACTACAGGACCCTCCTGGGCAGCAGAGCCTGTGCCCACGTGGCAGCAGCTGCCTGGGCCATTGGGAAGCGGGTCTGGCACTGGGGTTGAAGGAGCTGCCACCTGAGTTATGATCTCCTGAGCAGTCCAGACACGCAGTCACTGTCCCTGTCCTCTATTTCCTCCCTTTCTTGCTGCACGACCAGAAACGACTGTGCTACTCTGCTGGGCTGGGGCAGGGCAGGGAGATGGGGATACTGGGGAGCGGTTGGACTGGGCAGTTCCAGTGAGTAGAAAACCCCAATGTTCATCTGAAGTGTACGAGTAAGCAAGGGGGGAGCACTACAGGGCAGAGGTGGCTCCAGGCTCTGGGAGTGGCAGCAGCAGCCCAGGGAGACACTGCCCCTGCTGCAAGGAACTGCCTGCGTGTGCGCGAGGAAAGGACTCGTGTCTCTGAACACCCCAGTGGGTGTGAGCAGTGCATCAGTCCAGCTCAGGGGTGGACACCTCTCAGAGCCCTGACACATTTCTGGCTGTGACTCCCGGAAACCCCTCGCTGTGCCAAGGAGTTATCAGATCCTTTGCTGTCACCCTCCTGGGGTCCTGTGTAATGATGAAACTAGAAAAGGTGCTCATCAGACCCCGTTAATTTTCTAAGAGGAGAAATGTCACTGTTGGAAAGAAGTATCACTGAAGAGGCGAGAAGAGGGAACATCATGGTTTCCTTCATCCTGTTCCACAACAGGTTCCCCTGGAGCCCCCGGGCCGTCTTTGGCTCTTGCTGTGCTGCTCAGCTGGACAGGGCTCCTGGCACACAGGGAGCTCCTGGCAAGCGGGCAGCACTGCAGAGAGACAGCTCTGCCCAGGAGCAGCTCCTCTGCACAGCCCAGCAAGGCCGAGGGCGCTGCCTGTAGACACGAGAGAAGAGAAGTAAGGCAGAGCGAGGTTAAAGGCAGCGGAAAGATGGGAGGTGTTCAGCTGAGACTTCCCTTGGGGACACGCCCTGGGGAGCTGACCTGGGTTTTCCAGTGCACATGGCAACAGATCACACCCTGCCCTACTGGTCCTTCAAGTTCTCCTACG